>NW_021441130.1:0-1323 GCF_001605985.2 Dendrobium catenatum | reverse complement strand
GTTCGAGCTGCTCGTGCCCGCTCCTAATGCTACCCTCGCCCACCGGTGCCCATGCCCGAGGCTACCTGCCCCTCAAGGTTGCTCGCTCTCATGTTGCGTCAACTACCCTGGCGCCTCGGTGTCTGCCGTCACCTGGCCGTCCAGCTGTGTCAGGTTTGGTCAACTCAGTAACACGATGGGTCGGGTCTGGGTTTGAATTTTTGACCGGTTTACATAACCGGGTCGGGTTATGGTCGACCCGTTTGACCTCAATCAGTTTTGGGTTCGATCCGAAACCCAATTTTGACACCTCTAATTATGGTAGAAATTAGAAAAGCTAAAACTAAAAATTTTCATTATTTGTTTTGATGCACCCTAAGTATTCCTAAAGTGGCAAATATGTAGCGTATAAAGAATCGCTAATAACTCAAAAGATGAAAAGACTGATAATAACTTAATACCCACTAAATATTCGTTACATTATTTATTTGTTTTTTTTTTTTTTGGATTTTTACATACATAACACTTCAAACTATTATATTTATTTATCTAACACTCAAAGTATACTATTTACATAATTACCACCCAAATACACCACGTTTCATCTAAATTACCACTCTGTTATCCTAACTAAGATCCGTCACATATTCGTCGCGAGAACAGGTATGCTCTTTGTCTTCTCCATTTTTTCGGTGCTGTCAGATCGGAGATATAGAATGGAGTTCGTTGTGAAGAAAAAACTCCTATCAGCCTGATCCGGCATCTTCCTCACTTTCATGGTTTGTTTTTCGTCTTCTTCAAAGTGTTCAGATAGGAGCTCGCAGGTACAATATTAAATGAAACAAACCTTGCTTTCTGCATTAGCACCGTCTGTGCTTAACCAACTGTCTTAGTAATATATTATCACTATTGTATATATACAGTAGGCTCATGACTAATGCAAGGATGAATTAATGAAAAGCTTCTTCAGCGAACTTCATCCTTCTTTCATTCTCTATTTTCCGCTATTACTATATTTCTTCCTCATGTTTTAGTTAGCGTCTGCACATATCCCACTAGCCTCCTTCTCCCCCACTTTGGCATCACCATTATTCTTGCAAGCACTCAACAATGTGTGGATGGGAGTACCGGGTTGGAGGGAATTAAGGGAGGAGAGAGCAAGATTTGAGGAGAGAGGCAAAGATTTGACAATCGGGACTGAGGCCAACGGAACTGAGGAGAGAGACGAGGAGGAAGGGTTGGTGGGATGGGAAGAAGGAGAGGGATTTTATGGCGGCATTACAGAGGGGGAAGTCGGGGCTGGGGGCAAGGACAAGAAGATGACGGGCGAAGTAGGGGTGGCGG
>NW_021441129.1:0-276 GCF_001605985.2 Dendrobium catenatum | reverse complement strand
TACATTTTCATCCTGAAGGATCTGAATTTGAGACAGAGAAGATGGCTCGAGTTGATTAAGGACTATGATTTGACTATTCAGTATCAGCTTGGGAAGGCTAATATGGTAGCGGACGCTCTGAGCAAGAAGTCTTCTGGACTATCAGGTTTGCAACTTACTTGTGATGATTTCCTGATTCGTGATATGGAGCGTTTGCAGTTGGAGGTGATTTCCTCCAGTGATTTAGATTTGGCTCAGACGAGTATTCAGTCTTCCTTGTTTCCAAGGATTCAGGAA
>NW_021441128.1:0-201 GCF_001605985.2 Dendrobium catenatum | reverse complement strand
CGAGCTCAAATTCGAGCTCGTCCCATTAAAATCGAGTTCGAGCCGGCTCGCGAGCCGCTCGATTTAGTTTTGCATTTTCCCGCATATGCCCCTTTTTTTTATTTCTACCGCCCGTGGCCATTTTTCCCGCCTATTTTTTTTAGGCTTGAGTAACTGTCACTCGGACAAGGCATCAAGTACTATAGGGTCTATAGCTAGCTA
>NW_021441127.1:0-268 GCF_001605985.2 Dendrobium catenatum | reverse complement strand
TAAGCCTCATTATTGAATTGGGTTGCCTCCAGCCTAAATGAGCCCCTAGTTAGGCTGGTATGATCTTTAACATCCTTTCCAACTCATCATGACCTAGCTAGTGGTCAGCGGCGATTAAAGAAAATAGCAAACCATCTCCGGTGGTCACCCCTTAATGGGCTCTAGCCAAAGCTTCCCCAAGGCATGAGTTCAATTCCTTTTAGCTCAAAATAACTTTCCATGATGTCCCCTTCCACTTGGCGGACATTAGATGACCTATCCAATTGAT
>NW_021441126.1:0-233 GCF_001605985.2 Dendrobium catenatum | reverse complement strand
TTTTTTTTTTTGAAAAACCAATGCAACTATCTGCATTAAAACCAAAAAAATGAATGAGCCAAATAATTCATCTATCTAAACTTAATAGCAATAAATATAGGAGAGTGATCAGAAAGACTTCTACTAAAGTGTTTAATAGAAATAACATTTAAAGAGTTGACCGAATTATCATTGACAAAACTCGATGCAAATGTTGCTATAAATCCATGATTGCAAGCGAATTTATTACCTCA
>NW_021441125.1:0-205 GCF_001605985.2 Dendrobium catenatum | reverse complement strand
CAAAGCTATTCATTGGGCTGCTTGGCATAAAAATTATGGTGTTTTTGACGAAGGAGGGTTGGGATATAAGAATTTGTATGACACTGCTATTGCTTTTTCTCATAAATTTTGGTTTTCTTTAAGGTCTAATAGTAGTTTATGGGCTCGTTTCATGAATGCTAAATATTGTTTTTGAAAGTTCGTTCGGGATGTTAAGCCCTATGAA
>NW_021441124.1:0-233 GCF_001605985.2 Dendrobium catenatum | reverse complement strand
AGATTAAGAAACGTGCCTTATCATATGCACTAGTTAATGATCTGTTGTACCGTCGGTCCTTCGATCACATGTGGCTGCGCTGTTTGGACAAGCGGGAAGCCCAGAAAATTGTTAATGAGGTTCATTCAGGACTGTGCGGTGCACATCAATCGGGTCCAAAAATGAAGTTGAAGATCAAAAGACTTGGATATTACTGGCCTACAATGATTGACGACTGTATGAATACTGCAAAG
>NW_021441123.1:0-271 GCF_001605985.2 Dendrobium catenatum | reverse complement strand
AGAGAGAGAGAGAGAGACTGGGAGAGTTTTATAAATTTAGAAAAGGCTATATAGATGAATGTTAGAGAAGAGATTTGGGAATCATGTCTTAAGTTTTTAAGAGGATTCTTAAGTTTTGAGTGAAGGTTTTACTTAATTATTTCTTAAAATCATATCATTTGCTCCTCATGGTTTTTACAAAGGCTCTTGATGGAGAGATTTGGAGATTCTTAGTGTAAAGACTATAGATCTAGCACGGGAGGCTAGGGTTTGAAGGATTTTTTAGGAGAAG
>NW_021441122.1:0-306 GCF_001605985.2 Dendrobium catenatum | reverse complement strand
AACTGCTACCGGAATTTTCTGAATAGCAATAGAATTATCCAAACAACTGTCTAACCTCTCCCAGATACGAGAGTTCCCCTCCTTGTTGTTACACCAGGTGAATCTAGGTCCCATAAATCCTATATCATGAAATCAGCATTCATCATGAAACTGTTCATCTCCCTAGGTCCCTTAGAGAACAAGAATCTCTTCCCTCCTTTGTTATCTTCTTTGTTGATAATATAATTGAAGTCTCCTCCTATAATAGAAGGAATGTCATTTATCAAATGTTTTTTCCAATTGTTTCCAAAGTTCACTTCTCTCCTT
>NW_021441121.1:0-205 GCF_001605985.2 Dendrobium catenatum | reverse complement strand
ACCTTCAAAGCCTACCTCTCCTTTACTTCTTCCACCAACCACGGTTCTTCCCACACACACAGCCAAACCCCTCACGGGCTCACGTCAATACTCATCCTCCTCACATTGACTCACCACCGAATATTACCTAACTACCTACCCATCCTATGCAAACCCGTCTTAAGTCGAGAATAAGCAAACCAAGACAACTTCTGAATCTTCTTAC
>NW_021441120.1:0-238 GCF_001605985.2 Dendrobium catenatum | reverse complement strand
TGGTGCTCCCGCGAGACTCTGGGCGTCAGATGGTGGTTCGGCGGAGCTCAGGGCCTCAGGAGGTGGTCCGGCGAGACTCTGGGCATCAGGTAGTGGTCCGACGTAGCTCAGGGCTCAGGTGGTGATCCGGCGAGACTTTGAACATCTGGTGGTGGTCAGGCGGAGCTCAGGGCCTCCGGTGGTGGTCCGGCGAGACTCAGGCGGTGGTCAAGGAGGAGCAAGGAGGCAAGAGCGATCT
>NW_021441119.1:0-287 GCF_001605985.2 Dendrobium catenatum | reverse complement strand
CTCCCTCTCTCTCTCTTTCACTCCCTTGCTCTATCTTGCTCTTTCTCTCTCTCTCTCTCCCTCTCTCTTTCTCTCTCTCTCTTTCTGTTGAATTCCCATGCTCTTTCTTTCTCTCAATCTCTCTCACTCTCTCTCTTGCTCTCTCCCTTGAACTCCCTTGCTCTTTCTTGCTCTCTATCTCTCTCTCTCTCTCTCTTTCCCTTTCTCTCTCTTGTTCTCTCCCTAACTCTATCTAGCTTGCTCTCACTTGCTCTCTCTTTATCTCTATCTTTCCCCCTTTCTCTCTC
>NW_021441118.1:0-316 GCF_001605985.2 Dendrobium catenatum | reverse complement strand
AACGATGGAGATCTTGGGAATTGCTCTGCTCAAGAAATTATGTTAGAATCACTTAAGTTGGGATCAAACTTTGCTGTTAATAATGCCTGGAATAAGAAATCCAACATCAATGTCTCTGATCTTGATCTTGGTAAAGATTTTTTAGAAGATAAATCTATTGTCAAGCTTCATACTGGTAATGAATTGGATAACTCTAACAGACTACAGAAATCCCTGGTTCTGAAAATTTTTGGAGACAACATCCCATTTCACATCATTAGCATAGAATTGAGGAAGCAGTGGGGAGCTTTTGGTAAATTTCATTTAACTATGCTAG
>NW_021441117.1:0-778 GCF_001605985.2 Dendrobium catenatum | reverse complement strand
GTGGACCTCACCATTATTCCTAAATGCAAAAGTGTAGCAGCCGCCCAAACTGCAGATCAATTTTCCAATATGCTCAAAGAGGTCAAGGCCAAATTGACGGATAGCAACAGCAAATACAAACTTGACCGGGATCAACACCGGAGGGTATGTGGAATTCCAACCTGGAGATTTGGTTATGTTGCGATACCGCAAAGAACGTTTTCCTGCAGGACCTTGCCCAAAGCTCAATCCAAAGAAGTTTGGGCCCTTCCCCATATTGCAAAAGATCAATGACAACGCCTATGTCATTGATCTACCGGCACATATTACCACTTCGTCAACCTTCAACGTGGCTGATATGTACCCGTATCATCCACCTGACAAAGCTAGTATAGCTATATCTTCATCGGAGATGAAGTCTTCTGAGGAAGGAGGGACCTGATGCGGCTAAACACCTGATAAGAATAACAGGGAATATTCTATGTCCCCATGTGCCACGTTCCCTGCCCTTTTAACCATTTAGTACTGTTTACTTTTATAATTTCTTGTTTTTAGTATTATTCCAAAAATGTTATTTGATTAGGCTATATCTTCTCTTTTGGAAGAGAAGAAAGACAGTTTTTAGAGAATTATCAAAATCCTTTTACAGAGCTATTGTTACTGTTCCATTGTGTAGTGATCGGTGCAGGTCATCAGCTACACCAAAGCTGACTTTTACAAAAAATTGATTATACAAATATTTTTGGTTGTTGTGTTTGTTCAATTAAGATTCATGGCAGAGAAATCTCTAATGAGAATA
>NW_021441116.1:0-1861 GCF_001605985.2 Dendrobium catenatum | reverse complement strand
GGGGAGAGCCTTCTTCCATTTGGAAGTCAAATTAGGATACCTTTTTTTAAATATCCAAAGAGGAAAGATAACACCCCGTTCAAGGGGGAGTTTCATTCCATTTGGATATCCAAAATCAACGAATCAAGATGTTCGTGAGAAGATGAAGGATTGGACAACGAGAAGAATCTCAAATCTCAAAGTCATCTAATTTAGGATCAGAAATCCGGATTGTAGTCAGTGGTGCCCGGCCACTTTAATTTTCTGCAAATTCTATGATGTAATAATAAAGGCACTTGCCTAAGGACATTCAATTTGATATATTTAATTTGATTGATTTATTTAATTGACTGTGCATTAGAACTCCTGCTTTTCTAGTCTTTTTATTTACATGCCGTATTTGATTTGACCTGGAATTCAAATTTAGGCTCTTAAGGGTCTGTAAAAAATTCTTCTACTTTAATTAAATAAAATTTTTAAGATAAGATAGAAACTCTAAACGGTCCTAAGAAGTAAGCTCGGACACGACGAGGGTTTTTCATGCATTCATATTGTACTTTCTCAACCTTGTTAGGCATCTCCCCGCCTGTGGGTTCTGGCAGACCACCTGGCCTATGAGGGTGCCGATCTGTCAAGGGGATGTTATGCAATCACTAGGGAAAAACCTATTTTCTAAGCCAAAATTTTTAAACTGCTACATATCAATTTTACATTCAATCGAGTCGATTAGCATGCATCGTATTAGTAACAAATTAAAAGGAGTCTAATATTTAATTGCATTTATTTAGACATCAAACCCAACATAAGTCTAAGGGGCCAATTAAGACTTGCTTTAGATGTCGGTCCCGTTCTCAAATACCTTTCTAAAATAAAGTCCTAATCACTCAACATTAAAAGACCGAACTCATATTTTAAAATCGTTTAGGTGATTTAGCTAGCTCCCCAATCCAGGCCGGGGTAAGACCAGATCTGCACTGCATTAGCTAGGTTCGGGGCGCTTTTAAATGCCCATTTTAGACTTAGGTTCCGAGGCTGGCTCGGGCCATAAGACCTCAACTTTCAGGAATTGAATCCCAAATTTCTAATAAAATCGACCATTAAACTAAACATCTATTTCAATCAAATTCGAGCCCAACGCTTAAGATAGATTGGGGCACTTCTGAACTGTTTCAGAATCCCAAGTGCCTCTTACTTCTTCTCCTTTGACTCTAGAAATAAGTGCTCAACATTGAACCAATCCCATTTGAAAATTCCTACCATTTCTCTCCTTTGATACCGATCTCTGGAAATCTTAAACAAAATTTTGCCGTTATTTTAATCGAGAGTTTTCGTAGGAGACCTTGTTTTCTTACGATGTAATTAACTACGAGGGCTTGCGCTCGTAGGAGATTTAGAACCACACACGCACCTGATTTTAAAAAAATTGATTTCTCAAAACTTAATTGGATTTCTTTGGGAAAACTTAAAATACTTGTGATCATTATTATCATATTCAAAGAATTATCATTGAATGATATTTTCTCCCTTCAGGGAGATACATCTTTCTTTGATAAGGCTTTGGATGTGAACCTAACGATCACACTTCTTGAATATTATAGTTGGATATTCAGTTGAACCTTATTTTGACCCTTCGGGGCAATATGAAGTTCTCTTTAGCATCCGGTCATAATATTCAAGATGAATTTCATAATTCTAAATCTGAACGTCTTTATGAAATTTTATTTTCATCTTTCGAGGTGATATATTCTTTCTAACGGGATGATTCGATTTTAGAATCAGAATTTATCTTTGACTCCCAAAAGAAAACCAATATTTTCAAAACATGTTTTTCAAAATTCCACCAACAATTGTTCAAATATATGTAGATGACATCTTGTTTGGA
>NW_021441115.1:0-214 GCF_001605985.2 Dendrobium catenatum | reverse complement strand
TGTTTTTCCCGATCTTAAGATCTCCTCTCACCATGGCTTGCCGGCGCTGTGGATTTCGGATGCTGAAATTCAAGCTCTGGCAGCTCCGTTCGAATTTGCTCTTGTTGGTAAATTTCCGAATCGTAGACCTTCTCTTGAGGCCATAAGGAGTTTTTTCTTTAAACTCAAACTGAATGGTGAGGTTTCTGTTACTGTGTTGAATCATCGTAATGTT
>NW_021441114.1:0-294 GCF_001605985.2 Dendrobium catenatum | reverse complement strand
AAATTATTCCAATTAAAGCTCCCTTTTAGTGATTTGAACCCAAATGGACTCCAAACTCCTTAAAATCACCAAAGATCAGAAATGATAAAAAAGGGATTATCAAATATTTGAGCATTTATTTGGATTTTTAATTATTTATAAATAATTACTTTAATTGAAATTTGATTTTTCTTAAACCTTGAATTAAGATGAAATTAGAGGCTTGCCAATTATGATTCATTTTTCCTAGATTAAGGGTTGAGACCTGATTAGATAAACCCCTTAAATGATTTTTTTTATATTTAATAATGATTT
>NW_021441113.1:0-476 GCF_001605985.2 Dendrobium catenatum | reverse complement strand
CGTGCACTATTTGTTGATTTTTGTAGGCGGGTCATAATGCACTAACGAGTCTCCTGCTGTGGGTTTGTTGATAGCTTGTTGTATGCACGATGATTTTCATTGTAGCTTATAATTACTTGCATTTTATTATATGCATTTCAATATATGTGGGGATCGTTGCAAGTGCTTGTATATTAGTCATTGTTGGCTCTAGAACACTATATTATTCACTGTTTTGCCAATATCATCGCTTGTAAATATTTTATTGCACTTATAATGAACTTCTTGCATCCATCTTCGACCTTATTGCAATGATTCCAAATCACTTGATGTTACCTTTCTTTGATGGACCATTGTGCTTGCAAGTTGATCGTCGTTAATAGAAAGACTTCATACAAATGACTATGTATTAATGCTAACCATGAGGTGTTGATTGATACTCATATGGATGCATGCCATTTTCGTTCATGAATGATCACAAGTATCCCCTAGTTGTT
>NW_021441112.1:0-460 GCF_001605985.2 Dendrobium catenatum | reverse complement strand
AATTCAAAGCATGAATTGTTATAAACTCTGTTGCTCTCCAAATTATATATTCGCAAGTCTTTTTAGATATTTGTTAGTACATGGCATATAAGCTTTGCTCCATGATAGAAAAGTTCTAAGAGCTAATTTCCATTCAAATTCATGTGCATGTATGCTGTGTTGAGAATATTTCAAAAGTATTCCTTCATGGTTGAAATTTGTTTTATTTCAAAAGTGGTTTCATGTGGTATAAGCAAAGTAGCATGTTGAAGCTATGTCATTTGAGAATGAGCAATTAGTATAAGAGGTTTTTTTTGCTTGATTCATATCATGCTGCATATAGTTTAGGTAAGAATGGTAGCAAATTTTAAGAGATCATGTTGTTCTTACATCAAACCATGCACATTAAATATTGGATGAAATGCTACAAAAGAGAACTTAGTCATTTTGCTTGCATTGGAGTTCTTTTTTTTTTTTTTTA
>NW_021441111.1:0-240 GCF_001605985.2 Dendrobium catenatum | reverse complement strand
AAGAGCCAGTTTATTATAATGATGCTTCCTTCAGATTGCTTTTCAAGGAGGAAAAGGAAAAAGAAAAAGCACATGGCAGTGCCTCAGAAGAAGAAGAAGAAGAAGGAGTGCAAACCTCTGCACCTTAGTCAGATTATCAGAATCTGATTGAGAGATTTGATAGATTAGAGACTCATGTTGATCAAAGGTTTGATCAATTTGAAGCTCAACTTATGCAGCAACAACAAGATATTGGTATCA
>NW_021441110.1:0-292 GCF_001605985.2 Dendrobium catenatum | reverse complement strand
TGCACGTGAATAAAAATTTAAAAATAAAAAATCATATTATTAATATTTTAGTTATATTATCATTATTAAAATAAAAGAAATATTATGTTTATCACTTTAAATTTTTTTTTGCATGTGCGTTAAATGCAATTCATTAAAAAAAATGATTTTACCAGGAAATTAAAAAAAAATGCCTATTTCGCATTATGAGTCAATATAAGAAATTATTAGTAATTTTTTCAAACCAAAAACAAATGAAAAATAGAAAATAATTTTATATTTAACATACCAATCAAATAAGGAGGTGAAAACT
>NW_021441109.1:0-208 GCF_001605985.2 Dendrobium catenatum | reverse complement strand
GAGAATTTTTTTTTAGAAATTGATATTTTAAATTAATTAGAAAATTACAAAGATTGTATATAAAATTAATGTTGATATTATATAGATTTGAAAGATTTAATTCGCCCTCATTTTTTATGGCTTTATCCTTTAAAACAATAATATTTTCATCTACCATTAAAAGAATGAAAAATTCATTAAATTTAAAAGAATCCCATGTTAAAATGAA
>NW_021441108.1:0-325 GCF_001605985.2 Dendrobium catenatum | reverse complement strand
TGGATGATCTGGCTTAAAACAGAAAATCAAATCAGGGTTCTTAATTAAGGCAGCCATCGTTAGTAAATCGGCCTGTACGATACGTGTATTGGCCAGAATGATAGGATCAAAACAGAAAGAAATTGCCGCCATAAACAATTAAGGTATTATGTATTTTTGGAAATCGGCTAGAACGATCTTTGATCGGCCTGGACGATATTCACAATTATGCCTTAATTAATCAAACAAATTAAGGAAGTAATTAAGGATTATTGATACGATCACATCATCCTGGACGATCGCGGGATTGGCCAGGACAATCTATTCAAAAACCCTTAGTTACTTC
>NW_021441107.1:0-275 GCF_001605985.2 Dendrobium catenatum | reverse complement strand
TAGAAGACACAGCTCTGATCGAGGATAGCGGAGAAGCAATGGAAGAAACATTTGACGTGAATGCTGCTATGCCGGGACGGAAATGTCTGCTGGAGGTAAGTGCGGATGTCGTTGATTGGAGTAATAAGGCATTGAATGATGCATCTGTGGAGGAAGGAATGGCGGTGATGGAAATGGAGGTATCTGTACAAGATGTTACAGGTGTGACCGGAGCTGGGAGCAGCTCCTCTGGTTTGAGCAAGCCAATGGAATGCTCGTCAGATGCTTGTGGGAAT
>NW_021441106.1:0-458 GCF_001605985.2 Dendrobium catenatum | reverse complement strand
AAAAATGTAAGGCATTCAAATAGCAACTATCTTAACAATCTCCCCTTTTTTGATGATGGAAAAACAATTATTATTTGTATGGTTTCAATTTAAACAAATCTCCTAATCTCCCCCTGAATTGATGAATACATGAAAATAAAGAGGCATTTTGAACCAAAGACCAAAACATACAAACACAATAATGACCAAACATACAAACACAATAATGAAAAAACATACAAACAAAATAATTTCTCCCCCTTTTTGACAACAACAAAAAGTGAAGAAGAAATAGACAAGAAATGTAAGTAATTATATGAAATTCATTTGAAAATTTAATCTAAATGGTGATTGTTATAAGGTATGCAATCTAAAACTAATAACATTAGGTCAATCATAGAAATTCATAAAATTTAAGAAGTGATATAACATTATAAGTAAGTAGAATTTATCAAAGACATGATTCAATTTAGACATTC
>NW_021441105.1:0-337 GCF_001605985.2 Dendrobium catenatum | reverse complement strand
TTGTTGTAAGGGGTTTTATACCGGCTTTGTTGCATTTTCGCCTGCATGGCAAAATTCACAGCCTGAGGTAGAGACCACACCGAGTTTAACTCGAGTTTGTCTTGAATGCTTTCCTTGAGACCTCCAATGTAACGAGCTACCAATTGGTTGGCTGACTCGCTTAGATTGTTCCTTGCACTCAATCTGTTAAATTCTTCAGTGTATTCACTGACAGAGCGACTCCCTTGCTCACAATGTTGATAGCGCATATAAAGAATTTGTTCATAGTCTGTGGGCAGAAATTGGGCGCGCAAAAGTTGCTTCATACGGTTCCAATGTCGAACCGGCCCTTTTCCAC
>NW_021441104.1:0-727 GCF_001605985.2 Dendrobium catenatum | reverse complement strand
TTTTTTTTTTTTTTTTTTTGTGGATATGTTTGGAGAAGATTACATTGCTTGGTTTGATTGAGACATATTCCGGTTTAAGGAATTCATTTCTCATGTTTTAAGGTTTTAGGGTTTTGTCGACAACCATTGTTAACCAAGTTTTAGTATTATTTAAATAGTTCATCCTAGTAATGATGATCATGATCAAAGAGTTTTGAGAGGCCTCCAAGTTCAAAGTCATAAGATGTCATGTTCAATGGCAAAGGCTATAAATATATGAAAATTTTATAGCCTATGGAAAAGCTTTGAGTATTAGGGGTTAGGGATCTTGAATTGCCTTCTAACCAATATTGTTGACCCTATGTCCATTCCTAATAAATATGCAAGTGATAGATCAATAATCCAAGATTATTTGGTTTGGTTTCAAGGCAATGAACCTTTATCCAAAAAAGGTTATAGACCAAGGGGTTATGTGTTTTTATTCTGACACTAGATTTTGGAGTTTTAAATTGATCAATAGATTTATTCAGTGGATTAGATTTTGATTTTATTTAGACAATGATTTGGGACTATTTAAGGTTTTAAAGGCTTAAATCTTTGACAATCATTTCTAATAATCATTTATTGAACATGTGGTCAAGTAACTATCACTAGGGACTATCAACCGATGGATTTATTGCATACTTTTAATTTAGGTTTTAAATTTATGATTGGAGGTCAATGTTTGGACGAGATTTATCTTTGGAAT
>NW_021441103.1:0-338 GCF_001605985.2 Dendrobium catenatum | reverse complement strand
TTTTTTTAAAAAAAAAAAAAAAAAAAAAGAAAGTAAGGGGACTAATATCAAGTTAGGAGAAGCAGTCAAGTAGATAGTCTATGTAAACTTCTAAGGATTTGGAAGAATCTATCTAACCTTAATTTGATTTTGATGTTAAGATGGTGCTACGATTGTTTTGAACCAATACTAACATATCTAATCCTAAGAAAAGGAAGCACGAGGGATCACATCTATCCTTAAAAACTAGAAAGGATTTCTAATTTAAATTTTAAGTTTTAAATTTTATTATGCTTGAAACTGATATTGATTCTAATTTTTAACTAAATTTGATAGTTTTTTTCCTTAGATTTAGATTG
>NW_021441102.1:0-203 GCF_001605985.2 Dendrobium catenatum | reverse complement strand
TACTTTTTGTAGCCACTTAATACCTGAAGGTGGATTATTTATTGATATTAGCTCAGACGAGGAAGATGACTTCCGACGTCAGACTACTACCAGATAGCCTTCCCCCCATCAGTTATGCGGGATAGGAGTTAGGAATTTCAGTCAGAGATCTTCTAACACTTCTGTAGATGATGATGATAGCCCAATATGGGGTAGCCACAACC
>NW_021441101.1:0-339 GCF_001605985.2 Dendrobium catenatum | reverse complement strand
GTACAGATAAAGTATTTGCACGAGGACACCATAGGATTCTTTTCAAACGATATAACAAAATGGAACGTATAGGCGGTTCGTGGAATTCCAACACAATCAAATGACTACGATTGTGGAATGTTCGTTTGTAAATATATGGAAAAGGCCGTCCTACGAAAGAAAACAGACTGGAGTGCTTTTAAAGATTGGCAAACGCATATGCCAAAATTTAGGGCAGAGTTAGCATATTTTCTTTTTCTTCAAACAAGGAAGTAAACAATCTGTAACTTATTGTAAATATTGTCCATGAATTATAAATGTATATTTTATCATGTTATTATATAGTTTTTTTTTGTTTAA
>NW_021441100.1:0-322 GCF_001605985.2 Dendrobium catenatum | reverse complement strand
GTCTCAGGCCGTTGAGCTGAATTTGAACTAATCGGCCAGGACGATATGTCTATCGTCATGGACGATAATGTCGTCAACTTGCATTAATAAGCTTGTTTTGAGAGTTTCTATTTAATCTATGGCATGGCAACTTTTGTAAGTGTCTTTGGCAGCTATTGGAGCTTCGTTCTTGCGGGGGAGACTTGAAGAGAGAGCTTAAAAGGGGGAGAGGAAAGGGTGGAGTTTGAGAGGGAGAAGAATCTGTGAGGGGGAGAAACTCAAGGGAGTGTTGTGGGGGATCCCCAAGGTTGCTCCGGTGAACTCGCACCTTAGTACCATCGGA
>NW_021441099.1:0-513 GCF_001605985.2 Dendrobium catenatum | reverse complement strand
GGGCCCAATTTTCGGCCCGGACGATCCGATTAGAACGTTTTTGGGGTCGTCGGACACGTTTTTCGACGTTCCAGACTCGATTACGACACTTTCGGAACTCAACGAGGCCTTTATGGTGAAGTTCGAGCAAGATGTTAATTTTTGGAATGTATTTTTTGGTGTTTAGACCAATGCAAATTGTCGACGCATGTATTTTCGGACTCCTGGTGCTTTGACGTCCGAAAATAGGGGGGCAACTGATACGACATCGCAAAATCATCTTGATCGGGCACGAATCTCGAGACAAAAACTAGTTGGAAACTTCAAAAATTAATTTTGGGAGCATATGAACTCCGATTTCAGCGAGCTTACAATCAAATTGAGCGTCTCGGAAATACAAACCCAACGACACCAAGATCAATTCAATCCGAGCCCAAATGAGTCTGAATCAAGGGCTCAAAGTGCTGTTGGAAGGTTCAAACCGCAATTTAAGTTACTGTTGACCTCATTTTTGTATGAGGTCACTTGGACCAT
>NW_021441098.1:0-305 GCF_001605985.2 Dendrobium catenatum | reverse complement strand
AACTTATGTTTATTCGCTGCAATTTGTGATGGAATCTATGGTGGACCATAAAAAGTAAACAGTCATTTCATTTGAGATTATTCCATCCCAAATCCACCACAAATCTAGCGCAAAGATTTTGCGATTTATTTTATTCGTCGAAAATATTTTTGGAAGTCAGAACCATATCAGCCGCAAATCTGCCACAAATAGCTGGTTTTCATGTAGCGTTTTGTAACAACATTTTTGTAATGTGTATTTCCCGGAATCTGGTGTTTAGTGCCCCTACAAAGCACATCAAAATTCTTTTTGTTATTTTTTTCATT
>NW_021441097.1:0-437 GCF_001605985.2 Dendrobium catenatum | reverse complement strand
CCTCCGGTTGAGATAAGCAATCAACACGGCCATCATCAGGGTGTTTAGGGTCATTTCCTTTAATTTGATTGGACCTTGTCAACTCGACCAAGCTATTGATCGAGGATCGAATTTCTTATAGGCTTTGTGCCTTTGTTCATGAATTTCCTTAATTTTAGGCATTGAAGGCCTAAAAAGAATGTATTTAAACAAATACACCGATTGCTACAACCGTGTATCTATTTGATAGTTCGAACCCTGTCAACTCCTATTGATCCGTATAGAAGGATCGGGTTCTTTAGGCTTCATGCCTTTGTTCATGAACTTTCTTTGTTGAAGGGCCTTAAAGGCCGAATATGAATGTCGTAGACGCCTTCTGTCTGCTTGTATCAGTGTTGCAGATCCGGTGGCGTTGCATTGTAGATCATAGACGCCTTCTGTCTGCTTGTATTAGTGTT
>NW_021441096.1:0-211 GCF_001605985.2 Dendrobium catenatum | reverse complement strand
GAAAGAAGAAGAAGAAGAAGAATAAGAAGAAGGACAGAGAGAGAGAGAAAGAGAAGAGAGAGATAGAGAGAGAGAGAGAGGAGAGGGAGATAGATAGATTGAGAGATAGAGAGAAATATAAGGAGAGAGAGAGAGAGAGGGGGAGAGAGATAGAGAGTGAAAGAGAGGGAGAGAGAGAGGGGGAGGGGGAGAGGGAGATAGATAGATTGAG
>NW_021441095.1:0-230 GCF_001605985.2 Dendrobium catenatum | reverse complement strand
AATACAAACTTTTTAGAATTTAACCTTAATCTAAAATCCAACTTTTAACCCCTTAATTAAATGATTATAATAATCCAAAAAATTCCAGAATTTGGTTTTTAATTCTAAACTCCATAAAATATTAAGTTAATATTTAAAATACTCATAAAATCTTTTAAAAAATAACATCCATCCTAAAGATGAAGTTTTTTGGCTGGACTACTCCGGGCTACGGGGCTACGTGTTATAAG
>NW_021441094.1:0-247 GCF_001605985.2 Dendrobium catenatum | reverse complement strand
ATTTTATTAGAAATTTGGGATTATATTACCATATGGTGAGGACTTAAGATCTAAAAAGAATCTGTCTCAGAACCTAAATCTATAAAATAGTGAACCGAACCTAACTAATGAAGTGCTAATCTGGACTTATCCCGGCCTGGATTAGGGAGCCAGCTAACCACCTAGGCTCTTTAAAACCATGTTTCAAGTTTCTTATAAAAGATAGATATAGACGTTTCTTAAGGTTTAAGGAATTGGGGGCCGACAT
>NW_021441093.1:0-495 GCF_001605985.2 Dendrobium catenatum | reverse complement strand
AACACCATATTCTTTTACAAACTCTTTTAAATATAGATAAGCTTGTCTCTTCCTAGCTCCTCTACAATTCCAAAAAGAAAGGGAAGAGTTCATTGATTAAGAGGGGTAGAAGATCCCGGTTTATCTTTGAGGTCAAACTCCACTCTCCTGCTCCTAGGAGTAGAATTAATAGGTCCTAAACCTTTCAACTGTTTAGTGCCTTTCCTTTTGTTGGCAAAAGGGCCATCATTCTTGTATTCAAAATTCGGCTTATGATCTTTATTGCTTATTTTATTATGCTCTGCTACATATTCATTTCCTTTATCTTCACATACTAAGTTTTCCTCTGGCACAGATGAACTGATTTCTCCTTCTTCAATTACATCTTCCAGGATGCTGAATTTATTATCAGAATATATTTTAGAAGGAATAACATTCATACCTTCTTCTTCTTGAATGGGTGGAAGTGCTTCCTTTGCATTGTTGATGTTTTGATTGACTCCCTCTGCACAGTTA
>NW_021441092.1:0-235 GCF_001605985.2 Dendrobium catenatum | reverse complement strand
CAACAGTGTCGTCGAATCCAAATCCGACGTCGAAGAACTCAGAACGGGTGATGTGGACGTCGCCGTAGATGTCGTACACGAATCCGCTATCAAGCTCGGGATTCGCCATGCATAATTGGCGTTGGAGAATCTTTCAACGAAAAGAGAGGAAACACGTGGTGTTGAAAGAGAGCACTTGTAGTTTGAGAAGGAGGAAGGGGAAGGAGAGGGGGAAGGAGAGAGGGGGCGGGAATTC
>NW_021441091.1:0-289 GCF_001605985.2 Dendrobium catenatum | reverse complement strand
GATAGAATTTTGAGTTGAACTATATTTCATGTTGTCTAATTATTGGGATATTTTGATTTCACTTTATATCTTAAGCTATTTTATATTTTATATTATTCACTCATTGGTATATAAAACATTTATCATTTTATGTTTACGCAATCTTTTGATTTTGAGGCTTACACCTCAAAACGCCTTGAGGCTTACGCCTCGCCTCACGAATGAAAAACGCCTCAATACCCGAATACGCAATTTTAAACATTATTTAAAACTAATCAAATTTCCTAAATATGCTTTTGCTGCTTAGCCC
>NW_021441090.1:0-5888 GCF_001605985.2 Dendrobium catenatum | reverse complement strand
CAAACAAATATAAGTTGGACGATCATTCGTAATGAAATGGCTACTTTGAATTTCGCACCAGACGGAGTACATTATCTTCCATTTCCCTTGAGATTAAAGAACAGCATACTTAACCAACTCAGTACAAAGCATGAAGGAGTCGTTTACTTTAACAGTTGAGGAAATGGTATCATCGACGAGTCTGCAAGTTAGGACAGATTGAAGAGTTCTGCTGGGTAGAGCTGGAGGTCGGCGGCCTGAGGCGGAATGGGACGGACTTGCGACAATGAAGATGGGGTCGGCTTTGCCAGTTTAGTTTGGAGTCGGGCATGAGGACGACACGACCAAAGCTTTACATGGGCATCGTTAGTGTTGACAACAGAGTCGATACATGAGAGAGTGTCGGGTCGGTGAGTCAACGTGAGTGGAATTGGCGGGAGTCTGGCGGAATAAAGGTAGTCGTCGGGATGATGAGAATAAGTAGCGATTCGCGAAGCCTACGAGAAGCCACTATGGGGCTGTGAAAGAGAGGAGTACGGGTGATGGAGGAGGTTCAAGCAAGTGGTACGGTTTCCATCCCCGGAACTGAAGCCAGATAAAAGATGCGCACCTTTATTTTTTATGCTTTTCCGACTGAAGGAGTGAAGCCTGAAAATCAAATATTTCGAAGACACTGCTTTCATTTCTTGGTGCTTTTTGTAACTGAAGTGATCAGAAAAAGAAGAAAACAATGTGTGGCTTTGAATATATTGGGAGATATAATTCTTTTTGGCTTTTTGCGGAGAATAGGAAATATCCATAATATTAAGATAGACATTCCGATTGTAATAGTTGTAGCTTTATTCATCTAACAAAAAATAATGAACAAAATATTTTTAAATTAGAACCTTGATGATAAAGACTTAACTGTATATAAATAAAGATAAACTAAAAAAAATTATATTTAAGTTAATTGAAAGATCATTTCAATGATATCTATTTTAATTAGTATATATATTTAGTTAATTCGATCATTATTATGAAATTTTTTATTTTGTTTATATAATTTAACTTACTATTTTATTTAATTTAAATATCAGAGATATTATAGATTATATTTTATATATTTTATTTTAACTATTTGTTAATAATTTAAAGCAATTTTTAAAATGCTAGAGAAATATATTATAATATTTTATCTTCTTATCTTTTATTTAAAACTAAAATGGTAATATTTCATTTTTTTACTATCTCACGACATGCGCTAAACGTTGTCCGATCCGAGGGCGAAAGAGAACCGTTGAATTCGTCTCAACAAGCCGTGTACGTAAGCAGTCCATTTTGCAAACAAAGTTTCTGATCAAAAGATATTGCGTCCAGAACAAACATGACTGATTTTATAAGGAAATTTGCATTGAAATCTCAATTTGAATCGGTGAGTTATGAACGCAACCTAATGTATTTGAAATCATAGATTTAAGTAGATTAAATGTTGATTACAAAAGGATAAGATTCCTATTAGGACAATGACGAGGCAGTTAAGTAACATTATGCATAGGTGATTTGTATCAAAGATACACTAGCGGATTAAATATTCTGCAGTATTTATATTATATTCTGGCAGGTATGAATTTTGATTAATGATCGATATAACAAAATGCAAAAATCAGATTAGTGTTGTGACCATTTGAGAGAAAAAAGGAGGTGATACACTCTAAAGCTTTTATTCATGTGAGTTTTTGGGATAAATTAATGTAATTACTCAAGACTTTTATCTATTATGGAAATATATGGATGATGCATATGGATGAGATGTCTTAAATAATACAATTGGTCCTTCATAGTTTCATCATGAAGGGAATTTATCTGATGCTGATTGGTTGGCTAAAGCTGGGGTCTTTCAGAGATCAATTTATTCTATATTATATATTATTGAGTTCGTGTAGTGACTTGCTTTTCCTGGTACAAATAGCATGGTCTGGATCTGGACGAAAGCTTGGGGTCTGTCTTACTTTAGATTTGCTTTGTTGGTATGCTTAATTTTTTTTGTGGTGGTTGATTGTGGTTTGTCTGTCTCATGTTTATGCTATGGTTTCTATTTCTCTTTGGCACGGTATCTGGTGTTGGGGGTGGCTGGGTTGTGGTTGTGTTCTTTGGAATGGTACTGGGGCTCTAATTGGTTGCTCGGATGGCTTGCTTTTTTTGTGTATTGCCCGGTTTTTGATTTATGTGAAGAGGGAGGTGTGTTATTATTGGGTGGTAGTGAGTATGTTTTTGTTTGTTAAGTGGATTGCTGCTTGTACTATGGGAGGTGGAGTCTGGTCGTTTATGGGAGCTTTTTGGTTTATGTATTATGGAGGAGTGCTTGCTTATGCTGGTTTTGGGTTGTTGTTTTTCTGTATTAATTGGGGCATTAGGTAATTAAACTGAGGCTTGTGATTGGGGTAATTTGTTGGAGGAGAACTTTAAGTGATCTTTGGTGTGGTTGGTATTTGGTCTGGCTGAATACTAGGGTATTAGTATAGCTGGTATCTCCTTTTATATTAAATTATTATAACTTCTTGTTTGTTATTTATATAACACCGTTCTGACCAATTTCTTTTTGGAGAGTTTATTTGCAGTGTAAATATTTCTTCTTTATATATGTCTTTGAGTCACTACAAAATCTTCTGAGTACTCTTATTTTGGTGTATTTTTTTTGATTAGTGCTTTTTTTATTTCCTTTATCATTATAGGCAGAGAGTTGTGCTGAAACAGAGATTATTAAATCTGATTATCATTTTTATTTAGGGGGTTTGGATTCCAGATATGGAAGAGGAGGTTATTTATGGTGTTCTTTTGTAATTTCTTTAGAGGAAGAATGAACCGGCTCTGGTTTTTTTTCTTATTTCATTTTTAGGTGCTTATGAGCAGAGAGTAGCGAGCTGGAAGTGGGCTTTGGTACGGACTTTTAACCGATTTAATTTAGTGAATTTTATCGTAGGGCCCCTAAGTGGGTTTTACTGTAGAAGAGAAAAAGGCTATGGAGCTCCCTTTTTGAGGGAAAATATAGAGAGATCTTAGTTTGAAAGATAAAGTTTATAATTGGATATTCAATAGATGATGAAAGAAAAAAGATTTAAACGAATATGAAGTGCATTAACATCCTAATGCTAGAAAGAAAAATATCGAAGATTGGGAAATCATGATAAATAAGAGGGGAGGGTGACCAGGTTACTGTTTATTCTAACATTCAATAAAATATATTATAAATGAGGAGAAGTTAATATATATGTTTAATATCAAATAGGTGGGAAAAAGATTTTGCTATGATAGTTGAAGTTGAATATTAGAAGATGTAAAGATAAGGAAATAGTATTGTATTTGATTTTTCAAATTGTATCGATATTCCTGCATCGTTTTAATTTTTTTGTTGGTATTTTGTTATGTATCTTTTATAATTGTGGAGTAATTTTATGCTACTTTTTTCACTTTTGACAAATTTGGTTGGATATTTTTTAAAATTATTTGGCCTTTTTATGCGGTCTTAAGTAAGTCTATAGCATGTTGTACATATATTTATTTATCTTTTATGTTTTTATAGCATATTTCGATATAGTATATTCTGGTATTAATAATATAGATGTTTATATTAGGTAATAAAACATAAATATATTATAGGAAGATATTGAATATAAAACTGGGTTATGAACCTTCTATTTTGCTATAATTAGGAGGGTGAGGTTAGAGTTAATAATTTGTTTTTTTGTTATGTAAAGTGTAATTAAAATGAAAATCTTCTAATTAGACTTCCAATCATATTTTAATATTAAAATTTTAAAAGATTTAAAATTGTTTAAGAGAGAAAATTTAATTTGATTAGAGTAAAGTATTCAAATTTAAGATTTTTATAGATGAAATCTTAAAATGATTTTTCTTAAAAAGCTTAATCAATTAAAAAAAAGTAATTATAATTATTAGATCAAATATATGTCGTTTTTTTAATATTTGAAACACATACAATAGGTTTTTGGTGTTATGATTGCTAAAATGTACACTTGACTTGAGTCTAGAAGCTGTAATGGACTTTCTTTCTTTCTTCAAAAGTACAGTTACTGTTGCACTTTGAATGAGTATTTTGGTGAATAATACTTGTTTGGATTCAAACTCCATTATAAAAAAAAAAAACTAAAACGTCTTATATAAATACCATATGATAGTTGTTCTTTTATTCTTCTTTGTAGCACTCATGTTACAGGCATACGGAATTACATATATATTGTGATTATAATGGGCTTTTCATTATGGCTTAAATAGTTTATGCATAGCTGAAGAAATTAGAAAGATATCATTGTAAATGCTAATTTTAGGTACTTACATGCTCAATGTTGGAAGGCTTTTGTTTCCCAACTTATTAAGTTGTTAAGATAAATCTTATATTCGTGACCCATTTGAGTTGTTGAGATTATCTTGCCTTGCTTAAGAGCTATGAAATATCTTAGGATGGTATGTACAAAATTTAATACTATAAAGTTCAGATTTATTTATGCTGTACATTGAATATATGATTCATTATATCAAAACTTTGAATACAGATATCTAAGTATAAACTGATATATGTACGCATATCATATATTATCAACGATACACTTGTATATTTGTCGAGATTGAAATTGCATTGCAATAGTTGAACGACAAATCATGTCCTCATTTGTGCATATTTCAAGCGTTATATATGCTATATTAGTTCTCTCAATGAAATAAAAATCATCTCATAGTTAAGCTTGTATTCATTTCCATTAACATTTAAAAAAAAAAAAAGAAGCCAGTGAATTTATTCATTTATTTATTTAGTTTTGGAATGAATATACTAATAGAGTCTTAAAGCCTTCTTATCTTTTCTAAGTTTTATATACATAATAGTTATGCTTTAATGAATAGAACGATGATTCAGAACCCTCGAAATTAAGTATATGCTCTTTTTATAGTTAATTAACTCAATAAGATAGAAATATCTTTTCTCTAAAATAGGCGATTTGAGATTATTTTCTTCTTACGAATTGCATGACTTATTTGCGAATTGCTGTATCTTTGGTGTAGTTAACCCATAAAACATGCTATGTTAAAACATTCTTATAAATCATGTAGTGTATCAATAATATGACAGGGAACTAAGCAATATTTGTGGCATTCCATACCAATTAATGTAGCAAATCCTAGTGGATGACAACTGCAAGCTTTCACTTTTCTTAGATTAATTTTAAAAATAAAAATTGCTCCATGCTGCTAGTATTACATGTGTTATAAGCAAAAGAGTATAGGTTTAAAACTATTTTGTTAGAAGGTTTGAGGAAGTTCTTGTTTATATTCTAATTGATATGCATAGTCTGAACTCCAAGAGATACAAGAAATACTTTAACTTAAGTTGAGCATGCTTGCATTTCTATTTTCTCCCAGCAATAGTTGACATTAAAATAATACTATAAGTTTAAATCGCATGTTTAGATCACCTATCAATTGTCTTTTGAGAATATTGACGCAAGTTCATGCCCTGTTTATTTCATGAAATGATATTTAGTTATAAAAAAAATTATATGAGTATCCACGCCATAACATTTGAATGAATTATTATTGGAATGTATCGCATGCATTTGTGCCACGAATATTGGCTAATAGGATGGGTTTGACTTTATGTCATAGCATTTTTTTTATGTGAAACCTAGAAGAATATGTCATCTTGTGCTTTTTCTTTTACATACTTGATGAATTTTAAAAAAATTGCAAATCTTAATTGTTTCAAATTGATTCTTGCTCACTTGTATTTTTCTTTGAATGGTGTCTACTCTCATACAACTTTTCTTTGCTTTTCTGTATTTTGCGAGGTGCTTTTGGGGAAATCAAAGTGTAAGAGATCTTTTGGAGTTGCTGTGACGAAGGAGCCTACATAAACA
>NW_021441089.1:0-373 GCF_001605985.2 Dendrobium catenatum | reverse complement strand
TGTAATACCTATCCGAGGTTGTTTTGTCAGAGCTCTGGTCGATGACGTTAACCTTTGTGAAAGAGATTGAGAGAATCCACCGAGGATGTAAGACCTATCCGAGGTTGTTTTGTCAGAGTTCTGCTCGATGACGTTAACATGTGAGGAAGAGGTCGGAAGAACCCATCGAGGATGTAGGACCTATCCGAGGTTATATGCCAGAGCTTTGCTCAATGATGCTAACCTGTGAGGAAGAGGTCGAGAGAATCCACCAAAGATGTAGGACCTATCTGAGGTTATATGCCAGAGCTCTGCTCAATGACGCTAACCTGTGAGGAAGAGGTCGGGAGAATCCACTAAGGATGTAGGACCTATCCGAGGTTATTTGCCAGAG
>NW_021441088.1:0-212 GCF_001605985.2 Dendrobium catenatum | reverse complement strand
CGAATGTTGCAGATCCGGTGGCGTATTGTAGCAGCTTTTGGATCAGTGGTTTGCTGCTTCGTACAGGTAGACTGTCGTGCACTACTCGTTGCTTTCTGCAGGTATATCGTAGTGCACTAACTAATCTCCTGCCTTGTTCGTAGATTGTATGTAATATTCGTAGCAGGGCTCCAATAGAAGCTCGTGGGAGCTTGCATCTGTCGTATCCTTCA
>NW_021441087.1:0-675 GCF_001605985.2 Dendrobium catenatum | reverse complement strand
CTAATCTTTTTAGAGAATTTTGTTAAATTTAGATTTGTTCATTTTTTTAATAATAGCTAATCTAAGAATTAATCTTTTTTAACTTTAAAATTTCTATTAATAGATGCTCATCCTTATCTTAAGCGAGTCATGTTGAACCATTTATCTATTGTGGTATGAGAATCATTCTTCTAAAGCAGCTTAAAAGGAAAAAAGAAAAGAGGAGAGGACGGGCAAGAGCACAATGTAACAAGAGCTAAGAGAGAGGCTCGAAGAATTTATTGCTAGCATCTACTGTACTGAGAACTAAATGCATGTCTAGTGTATAAGTTTTAGGGCTAATAATCTAAAAAAAGGGGATGGAGAGAGAAAAAACCAAAGACCCCTAAAATCCTTTATTTATAGGATTTTGAGCCCTATAAAAAGGGTTGCTCAAATATAAAAAATATATACAATTAATATATGAAACATGTGGCCTAAAATGTAGCCTACTATGCTAAATAAGATATAGGACTGCAAACGTTTTGAGCTGAGTCGAGCAAGTGTTTATTCATGTTTGATCTCATTTATTATCAACTTGTTCAAACTTGGTTCGAGTTCGATTCAAGCTTTGTGTTCAAGCTTAGTTCGTTTAAAATAGTAGTTGTTCATATTTTCTTTTGTGTTCAATTCATGTTTAAGTTCGCTTGGTATCTA
>NW_021441086.1:0-230 GCF_001605985.2 Dendrobium catenatum | reverse complement strand
AGACTAATAAAATTCATAAAAATTAACCACATTCCAATAATAAACCAAATTAAATCAACTACGACATGTATTGATATTAATGAAAAAGATTAGATGATCATTTCATAATATCAAAAACAACAAACATAAGCAAAACATTTGAAGCTAAATACAAGTACAAGCTGCATTCAATCGTCTAGACGTTTCAGAGGAAAAAAAAATTTCGTCCTGGACGATCATCTGATCGTACA
>NW_021441085.1:0-1614 GCF_001605985.2 Dendrobium catenatum | reverse complement strand
TAATCTTAATTAATAAGTAATGATATTTTTTTAAAAATAATACTTACGTTTGTTTGAAATATCAAATATCTCTGATAGGTGTTGGAGAGGTTATAAGAGCTTCTAATAAAATTCTCTCTAAAAACTCAGGTGGCAAGGAAGAAATGCCAGACTCTCTTCTTGATTTATTCATGATTCCCTTGTTCTTCATGTTTGCTCCTATTTAGTAGCAGGAAACAAGCAGATCATAAAGAAGAAAAGGAAAAATGAATATATTTTTAAAATTATTTGCATCATCAATCATACAATATATATTTTCACTGAATAAATAGTCTGATTGCATGCTATTATACCATTAAGTCATTCAATGAGTGAAAAAAATAAAAAAAATTTGGCAACTTAAAACTCTGAAAGAATCCAAGTATAGACGAGAAAGAAGTAATGGAAAGCTTAAGAATAATTAATGAAAAAAATCAGAAAACACATCATTGTGCTTATTAACTCAAAAATAGATGACAAAATTGTTATTTTTTTCATTTTTTTAATAGAATCACCTGTAAGTTCTCTGTAGAAATATACCGAGGAATCAAGATCTTTCAATCCATGATACCTTACGCTTGTTGTTCTGCTGGTCAATACAAAGGCAGGAAACCCGTGGATCCCATATCTCGAGAAAACACTGTAAAAAAGACAAAATATGAAACACTGTAAAGTTGTCTTTTGATCAGAAAACTAATCATTCATTGGAAATCAAACATACATGACTGGTCGTAATTATACCTGGGCATTGCAGAATGCCTTATTTGTCGAAATATGGAGACGAGTGTATCAAATATGGATCTACACTTTTGTGAGAATGGGCGCTACGATGCATAGAAAAAAGCTGAATAATAGGTTCCATCCTGAGCATGAGTCATCTCTCTATTGAGAGTGTCACCATTAACTTGCCATTTTGAGATGTAAAACTTAATTTGCTCAAAAGACCAAATACAATTCATCAATATACTTATAATCTTAACCTGCTTCAAGCAATTATTTTAGAAATTATTCTCCAACAAAACATTAGAATGGTGATTCATGAAAAAGATCTAAAGATTGCAAGATAATAGTGAATATTTTCATAATTTTATTTTTATTCTATTAGATGACATCTTTCTTAATAGAAAGGGTTATATTAAGTTCTATTTGCCTTGTCAGTGGCATTCATCAAAATAGCTTTAAGATATGGCATGACAGCATCATAATATTTTTGGAAGTGCTCCTACTAAATATGCAACATCAAAGGAAGTCCAAGATAATACCCCCCACAAAAAAAAATCTCCCTAATGATTTTTTTACCTGAGATGAATCAGCAACTGGCGCTAAAGCTGTCAATGCCCCTTCTTGCACCATCTGCTTCCCATTCTAAATGTAACAACCAAAAAAACTTGGTCATCTTCCCTAAATAGCAATAATAAAAAATGAAATGAAAGAAATGAAACTTTATGGTACCTGAAGCAACACAAGCAATTTGCTAACAATTCCATCCAAGTAAGGTGATAAAGTATCAGGAGTGCAGTTCTCAGTGAAATTGAGTACTACTGAAGCAGCAAGTGCCGGTCAAACAATAAAATGACAAGAATAAAAAAGGCTCCA
>NW_021441084.1:0-286 GCF_001605985.2 Dendrobium catenatum | reverse complement strand
GCTGTTTCGTTGATCTTTTCAAATGAAGTGCTCAAACCAAAATTGAACGTCTGCGTGTCAAAATGAATCTTCGGGTCAAAATCAAATTCTAACAGAAATATGTCGTGTTCAATTAACCTGATCCGATTAAACAAACGGGTAAAAAATTCAGACTTCGACCCAACCCGCACTTAACCCACGTTGACTAACCTGGTTAAGGGAGAGCAAGTGACCTCGCGCAATGTGCAGCGGTCGAGTGGACGAGCAGGTGAGCGAGCATAGGCATTCTAGCGGGCGAGTAAATGTA
>NW_021441083.1:0-270 GCF_001605985.2 Dendrobium catenatum | reverse complement strand
TGATTTGCTGTGGACCAATCAAAATCCGGATCAGAAACGATTATGTGCAGCTTATCCCGGTGGCGTATAGCTGTAAAAGATCAACACAATCCTGATATGTGATTTCGATAGGGCGTCGATTCACATAGGAGGTCAGGGCTGTGAAGGTAGGGTTGATGCGAAGGTTTGCAAAAAACTCACGAAGAAACTCAGAATTGAAAGGGAAAGCAAGAGATATAATGAAGCAAAGGGAAGTGTGGGCGAAAAGATCCATTACCGGGTATGAGAGAT
>NW_021441082.1:0-714 GCF_001605985.2 Dendrobium catenatum | reverse complement strand
CACGTTTTTAAAAACGGGTCGGGTTCAGGTTGACCCAAATAGTGCCAGATCAGTTCTGTGTTCGACCCGAACCCGACCCGCTGACCTGAATTGACACCCCTTGGGTGAACCAACCCAACCGAATATCTCCTCTTTAAGCAATTATAGATAGACTCAAGAGAAAACACAAAGTTTTATCATAGTTTTTCAATGAATATAAGAAAATAATTAGGCGATGATATCTTTATTAAATTTTAATTATGAGAAGTTTAAAATTTTCAAAGTTGTTCTAAGATGAATATTGTTGTCTTGAAAAATTCACGACAGTAGAGAGACATGTCACAATTGATCATATTCGCGACTATAAACATGTCACATTTGGATATCATTTGGTCTTCCGATTAATATTTGGGCAAATTTTCGTACTAAGCATAATTAATAATTAAACTGTAAGATTAAGCACGTTTAAGAAAAAATTTAAAAATAGGCAAAGTCGCTCGTTTGAAAGGCGACTTAGGTTTAACCCAACGACCACGTGGCAGATGATGTGGCAGTTTGAATAAAATAACGTAAGTCGCCCGTTAACCAGGCGACTTGTAAGTCGCCCGTAAACCGGGCGACTTAGAGTTAAATACAGTACCTTTACCTTTCCCTTTCCCGATCTGTTTCTTCTCTCCCACTTCTCCCCCATTTTTCCCCAGGTTGCTTGCGGTTGGTTGCTGTCGCCGGATCTAG
>NW_021441081.1:0-253 GCF_001605985.2 Dendrobium catenatum | reverse complement strand
TAAGCTAGCCAAATAAAGATATATAAGTAGAAAGGATTTAGTTCAAGTGAAGTGCATTAAGGATGAAGAATTAAAAGTACTATTTTTAGAAGAGGATATTCGACAAAGGTGGATGAGATATTTTGCTAAAATTTTCTATGAAAATTGTGATAATATGATTGAATTTAGTGACCTTAATACTCTAAACAAAAATGGAGATTTTTATTTTCATCGGTTTATTACTAAAACTAAAGTTAGAGAGGCTTTAAAGAAA
>NW_021441080.1:0-318 GCF_001605985.2 Dendrobium catenatum | reverse complement strand
AACGGAAGGAAGGACGAAGGAACACCCAGACGAACGAGCTCCCGTGAGGAATCAGGCTTGAAGGGGACGGAATCTAGTGCGGTGGAATCGGACGTGAAGAAGGCAGAATCAAGTGCAATAGAATCGGGTGTAAAGGGAGCATAATCTCGTGCGGTGAAATTAGGCGTCCGAAATCACTCGCGGCTTCGATTGGGGTGAGGGAACGCTTGCGGCTTCTATCGGCTGCTGAGGGATTGGGCATGAACTCTTAGGTTGGGGCATGAGGTCTTTAGGTTTAGTTAATAAATAACTAATAATATAAAATTCATTATATTATTT
>NW_021441079.1:0-217 GCF_001605985.2 Dendrobium catenatum | reverse complement strand
AGAAATCTTTATCGAGGATTTCTCTGAATTAAGAATAGAAGAAAAACGATCCATTTACATTTATGTTTGTTCCTGAAGTAGAATAGAAAGAGTTCGATCTGTTCCTGAATAGCTTCTCTCAAAAGGGTTTCAGCTTCTTCGGTGAATATCTTGGATAGAATTTCTTGGAATTTAGGTTTCTTCTTTGTTAAGTAGGTACGTAACCCAACGAGAAATT
>NW_021441078.1:0-255 GCF_001605985.2 Dendrobium catenatum | reverse complement strand
TTGTGGATTTTTAATAATTTGATATTTTTTATTAATGTTTAAAAATTATTGGGTTAATTTTCATGATTTCTAGAATGCTCTCATTTTTATTCTCTCTAGTAACTTTAATGGTCAACCTATTAGAATTTGGTATAATATTCTTTCTAATATTAAAAGAATTATTAAAAATAAAAATTGGGCTTCTTTTGCTCTCCTTTCTTCCAAAATCACTTATTTGCAAAATCAACAAGAATAATATTTGGATCTTCTTAATAG
>NW_021441077.1:0-363 GCF_001605985.2 Dendrobium catenatum | reverse complement strand
TCACATCTTTGATTGAATGAAATGATGATTTAATTTATTTTCCTAATTGGGAGGCATCATAGAGATGGTCCTTAGAGAAGTCTAACTTAGGTATGGCTCTAACAAGTTTTTTTTTTAGTGATGCTTCTAAGTGTTTTCATACTAGCATGGCATAATCTACTATGCCATAGCCACGAGTCATCTACTACTATTTTTAAGCAAAATGAATTTGAACTGTCAATGCAATCAAGATCTAACATGTAAATATTGTTCATTCATTTTCCTTCTAAAACAAGTTTATTATTTAAACTAATCAGGCATTTGTTAAAAAGAAATTTTATGTCAAAACCTTTATCACTTAATTGACTAATGCTTAGTATGTTA
>NW_021441076.1:0-249 GCF_001605985.2 Dendrobium catenatum | reverse complement strand
TGTCTACAGCTTTTAAACTTTAGATTTGTTAGGGGTTTATTATTATATTTGTTAAGCTTGATTTAGATTTATGTCTTAGGCTTGAAGTTTAATGATTACGAATATTAACAATAACTTGATTAAAAATTAAATATTTTAACACATTTTAAGAGCTAGGTTATAAATGGTTGGTTGATTATTAGTGGATTAAAGAAAGAAAAGGCTAAACCTACGAAGACGTGTCGCTAAGTTTAGTTTTGATGTCTCTAC
>NW_021441075.1:0-200 GCF_001605985.2 Dendrobium catenatum | reverse complement strand
ATTTAATGGGTAATCAAGAGGGGCCCATATAGGTGGTCGGCGGCTTAATGAGGGAGAGAGGGGGTTTCTAAAGTTAAAACTGAAATTGAATTTCAGTTTTAGGAGAATTGGGAGGGAAATTTTGAAATCCAATTGAATTCCAAAACGGTCATGGCATTAAAGCCACCATTAATGGGAATTTCTCCATGGGTGGCCGGCGG
>NW_021441074.1:0-694 GCF_001605985.2 Dendrobium catenatum | reverse complement strand
CTTTCATGGCTGCGGAAGTAAAATGTAATTAGAGAGGTACAACAATGTTTCGTGCACTTTTTCATTGACAAGAAATTTCAAGATGAAGTATTATGTGATATCATTCTGATGGATGCTTGTCATTTATTACAAGGGAGACCATGGCAATATGATAGGCATGCTATCTATGATGGTTACAAGAATACATAAACTCTAGAATTTAGTCATCAGAAGGTGGTGCTTATGCCCAGCATGATTGAATTAGAAGCTGAAAAACAACATGATCTTCAAGTCCATGTTCATGAGTCATACGATACTTAAAGTTCACCCATGCTCTGATGGTTCTAGAAAAAACTGTGAACAGGTGCCAAAGGAGGACCATCCCTTCATGTAATAATACTAATATGTGCTTTTTTACCAAAAGGTAGGCATGTTAATCTATGATGCACAGACATCGACACGGCATCACGACACGGACGCGAGACACGTCAATTATTGAAAATATAGGACATGGGTTGGACACGATATTATAATTTTTATATTTTAAAAATAGTGTTATTCTTATTAGAAGTAAGAAATAATCAATAAAATAAGAATAAGTCTCCTTACATATTCTTTCTTACTTCACCTTATTAGAAGTAAGAAATATTCAAGAACATAAGAATTAGTCTCCTTCAAATCGAAGAGAATGACATAACTTTATAGATGGCTTATT
>NW_021441073.1:0-215 GCF_001605985.2 Dendrobium catenatum | reverse complement strand
AAGTCCTCATTTTTTATTTCCACATTTTATATATGAATATTAAGATCCAACAATTGGTATCAGAGCTAGAGTTTATTAATGAATAAATCTTTTTGATTTATTAATATTCTTATTTTATATGATAAAATTAAGTCCATATTTTAATTATTTTATTCATGAGATGAAAAATGATTAAATATTATATTTTTAATTTTTACGCAATTGTTACAATATCT
>NW_021441072.1:0-254 GCF_001605985.2 Dendrobium catenatum | reverse complement strand
AAGATGTTGTTCTTATTTCAACCATAAAGACATCAGCTACTATATCATCTAACACATCATCTCCATCTAAGTCAAAGTTCAAAGCTTCTTCTTCATCTAGATTTCTAATACTGTCTTTTAGTTCACCTATCATCTCCTCTATAGATCTTCCAGAAACATAGTTGGGATCAACAGGAACATACTTTTCATAGTCCATGGGATTTGAAGTAGTATTCTAAACCCTCTCCTTCTCTTTAAGTTCACTTTCTATAGGC
>NW_021441071.1:0-280 GCF_001605985.2 Dendrobium catenatum | reverse complement strand
AAAAGCCGAAGCCACCCTGGTTTCCCCCTTGCTGTTCACGAATCCAGACTGTCCCGAGACCTAGACGGACCCCTATCTCCATCTCTCACGCTCTCTCTCTCGGTTTTGGGCAAGAAGCACGAAGAAGCCGAAGACTCCTTGCTCCCTTCCCAGTTCGTGAATCCCGACCTCACTCCTCTTACTCTGGTCCGACCTCCAGGACCAAGCCCAGCGAAGCCAACGCTTCGCTCCCGTCCGAAGCCAAGCCCAAGGTCCGTCCGACCTCCAGAGCTGATCCCGA
>NW_021441070.1:0-431 GCF_001605985.2 Dendrobium catenatum | reverse complement strand
ATACATGATCCCTTATGAAATGATGCCTTATGTCAATATGTTAGATTTTTGAATGTTGAATAGGATTTTTAGAAATGCATATAGCACTAGTATTATCACAATAAATTGGTATAGTGCCTATAGTTAATCCTAAATCAATCAACTATTGTTTTAACCAAAGAACTTGTGCTACACAACTTCCTAAAGCAATGTATTCAGCTTTTGCAGTAGATAGGGCCACTAAATTTTATTTTCTACTCGACCATGAAACTAATGAATTTCCGATGAATTGACATATTTTAGAAGTGCTTTTGTTATCCACCCTACAGCCTGCAAAGTCAGAATCTGAATAACCAATAATTTCAAATGAATAGCTAAACCTAGGATACCAAATTCTTAAGTTCTGAGTTCCTAACAAATATCTTAAAATTCTTTTCACTGCTGTCAAATGT
>NW_021441069.1:0-358 GCF_001605985.2 Dendrobium catenatum | reverse complement strand
TTCTTTATTAGATTTAAATGAGAATTTGACTTTTAATAAGACACAATGGAGAAAAAAGATTCATATAGCTGAGCCTAAATAGTGGGATAAAGGCTTAATGTTGTTGTTGCTGTACCAGTAGCATGCTCTCCTTTTTTTATACTTTTTTTAGCATTTAATTTGATATTGATTTATTTGTGATGCTTAATGAATTTTATTTATTTATTGCAGGAGCTCGTACATGAGAAACTTTGGAGAGCTTGCATTGGAGTTGGGTTTAAGTGTGTTAAGTTGTTTGTACAGTGTTTGAAGAGTTTTATAAGTTCTTGAGAGTTGTTTGAGAGTCTTTATTTTATAAGTTGTTTGAGAGCCTTTTTTT
>NW_021441068.1:0-531 GCF_001605985.2 Dendrobium catenatum | reverse complement strand
CCGGGGAACAGGATTTTTGTTTGGCTTAGACCACATGCTAACTGTTTTAAATTGAATGTTGATATTGCTCTGGATGGGAGTAATTGGTGTATTGGTGGCTTAATAAGAAATTTTAATGGGGATTATGTTGTGGGTTTTGCTGGCAAAACTGTAGAAACTGATATGCTCGATGGTATCCTGTTGGCTGTCTTTCATGGGCTCTATCTTTGTGCTGGTTTGGATATTCATAGTATTGTTTTGGAATGTAATTTTAATAAGGACCTTAAAGCTTTGCTTGAGGTGGATGGCTGCATTTGTGGGTACTCTTACTTCTATACTCACAGAAACATTAAGTTCTTTCTGGATTCTATGAACTGCTATTATAATATCGTTTCCCCTATGGTTAATTCTGCTGCTCGGGAGTTGGCTCTGCTTGGTAGTTGTTTTGATTAAAATATTGAATTTTAAAATTGAACGCGTCTTTATGAACAATATATCGCCTCGAAAGACGAACCTATCGTTCCCTAATGGGTTCGAATTTCAAAATTATAA
>NW_021441067.1:0-433 GCF_001605985.2 Dendrobium catenatum | reverse complement strand
TGGCTGCATAGGAGCAGCAACACTTTGAGGATATTACCTGCTACGAGCAGCAAGGCACTAAGGATTTAGCTCGTTTTCATAGTTTTGTTACTCAGCAGCAGTAGCAGCATGACCAGGACATCACCTGGTTCAATGCTCAGTTCACCACACTTTCCACCTACTTTCAGCAGCCATCTCCACCACCTCCATCAGATGATCTGGATCCCTCGCTTTTTTAGTCTGTACTTTGTGTTGTTTGTTTCCTGTCCTTTTTTAGTTTGCTTGATTAGTCTTTCGTGATGTTTTTCTGGACACTCTTTTTGTGATGACAAAAGAGGAAGTACGATGTGGTAGGAAAAAGTTGTTGGGTTTGGGTTTGTAACTTTGAATTTCTAATGAACCTGTTTTTTTATTTTTCTACTTATGTTTGCCATCATCAAAAAGGGGGAGATTG
>NW_021441066.1:0-230 GCF_001605985.2 Dendrobium catenatum | reverse complement strand
CGTTTATAGCAATACATTTATATTTTGAAATTCTCTTATTTATCAAGAATGCATTTCAAAATCCCCCAGCAGACTGGGGGCATTTTAAATATTTATTTAGGTCGACATCGCGCTGCGTTCCTAGATCCCCAAATAAATATTTAAAATCTTAAATACAAAAAGCCTATCCAAAATGTCCCTATGAGATAGGTGGTATTTTAAATATTCATTTAGGTCGACATCGCGCTGCA
>NW_021441065.1:0-273 GCF_001605985.2 Dendrobium catenatum | reverse complement strand
TCAACAAGTGTGATTCAGCCGCGGAATTTGATAGTTTATGGAATGAGATGATTAGCGAAGGAGACTTACACAACCATCATTGGTTAAATGATCTGTACAAAATAAGGGATAGGTGGTCTACAGCTTTCAACAAAGATTACTTTAACCTTGGATTATTGTCTACACAACGTAGTGAGTCCACAAATTTTGTTTGCCATGGTATTTCAAAGGCTACAAGTTCTCTAACCGAATGTTTCTTTGGATTGGAGAAACTTATAAACAGTTGGCGTAGGA
>NW_021441064.1:0-286 GCF_001605985.2 Dendrobium catenatum | reverse complement strand
GAAGTGCCGGACCTGGGAAAGTTTAGTCATTCAAAAATTATTTTCTATAAGCCTTTTTAAAAATTTCATACATTTCTGATTTGAAGATTTTAACCAGCATAATTGCATTAGCAACTAGCTAAAATTAAAAATTTAATTGCATTAGTTCTAGAAGCATGGCACCATTCATAAGTGTGGGATAACTTAGGGAATTTCTCTAGTTGTCGATCCCAAATTTCAGTGTCTAAACTATCTACCCTTCTTCATATGAACCGGATTACATGGATTTTATACGACTAGGTGGTTT
>NW_021441063.1:0-1686 GCF_001605985.2 Dendrobium catenatum | reverse complement strand
TTTAGGGCAAGTTAGGACAAAATAATTTTTTAGGGGAGGCAAATGTAATTTTTTAGGAGGGGAAAAAAAACTTTTTTACTCTCCTATTAAATTTTTTGTATTCATATAAAAAAAAATTTTAAGCGGGTGGGGCAATTGCCCCCCCTAAGGAACATATGGTTCTGCCAGTGTATATCATCACCTATAAGTGATGCCCTTCCCAATGATAGGGAATGCACCGATATAATTGTGGACCTCCGAAAAAGCACCGCGCGAACGGGTCAATTAGAAGGGCAGGTTGGATCGTGCATACGACCAACCATTGAGGATAGAGGCTGTCGACAACACACCCCGATGGGTAGTAATATACACGACCTAATCATGGGTTTCCCCCACCCGATACAATAGTTTGAATGGGGTTTAGTAGTTGTGGGACCGAGTTTCCCACGGGCGTAAGCCACCGTAGTTAATTACATCACAGGCCAGAGCCCGAGAATACTCTCGATTAAGGATCATACATTATCCCCTCTTAAGATGGGATTGGCACAGTGGTATAGACTAAGAAGTCCTACTCAGAATGAAGAAATATCTCAAAGAGCTGAACTAACATGTGTGGCTCATACCAGCATTCGGAGGCTCTAGGGCACTAAATGGAAACTAGAGAAAGAAAAATCAGGCAATCAATTACATGCGTGAGAGAAAATGGAGGTGGCGTCATCCTGTGATACAGATAAGTAGGATTTATAGTCCCTAAAAGGAAGAGACCTACCTACTATTTAAGGCACACTATGAGACCGAATGTAGTAGCCTCGAATCCTAAATCTAGATTGGGTTTAGTGTTCTACACAACACTAAGACCGGTGTCCTAGCTAATGCAGTGCAAAACCTTGACTTACCCTGGCCTGGATTGGGGAGCCAGCTAACCACCTAATCGCTTTAAAATCATGCTATCAAGTCAGTTACGAAAGATGGGTGGGTGGTACAATTCTTTGGAAATAGGACCGACATCTAGAGAATTTCCTAAGTGGTCTTAGACTTATGTGGGTCAGATGCTCCTAGCTAATGCAATTAGATTTTAGTTAGTTAGTTACTAATGCAATGCATGCCAGTTGAAATGTTAGCTCATGAATGTTATAGAATTTTTAAAACAGGCTTATAGAAAATAAATTTTTGGAAAAGACTGAGTCTCCCTAGGTCCGGCACTACATCCTCATAGGCCTGATTATCCGGACTCTACCCGCAGGCAGGGAGATGTCTTATAGCATGGAAAGAATAATGCAGTAATATGCATGCGACCCCGGACGATTTCGGCAATTCCTAAGGTTCGTTAGATTTATTTGTTATTTAAACTTAGAATTTTAAAGTTTAGTTATGAGTAGAAAAATTTTTATAGTCCTTAAAGAGCCTAATGGAAGTCCAAGCAAAAATAAAATCGGCATGCAAGAAAGAAACCTATAAAAAGTATGCAATTTTACTGCACAATCAGGTAAACAAATCAATATAAATCCATAATAATCAACTAAATGGCCATAGGCAAACTGCCCTTATTACAACCCATATATGCAGAAAGTAAAGTGGCCGGGCACCACTGCTAATAACCCGGATTTCTAAGCCTATGATAGACGCAAATGGCTTTGAGTGGGATATTGGTCTTCAGTCTTCTGGGTGTCTTCTTCTCCTTGAACTCTTTGGAACTCTCCTCCTTGG
>NW_021441062.1:0-232 GCF_001605985.2 Dendrobium catenatum | reverse complement strand
TCCCCAAACAAATATTTAAAATCTCAAAATTCCAATTCTATCCTGCCCTAAAATGTCCCTGTGAGATAGGGGCATTTTAAATATTTATTCGGGTCGACATCGCGCTGCATGCCGAGATCCCCGAATAAATATTTAAAATTATCAATCCAAATGCTATTTTGTGCTAAAGAATACAAAGATTTCTTTTTCAAAGTCCATGCAGGTGATCTCTCAAAAATCGAGACAACACCTT
>NW_021441061.1:0-432 GCF_001605985.2 Dendrobium catenatum | reverse complement strand
TAAGAAACCCCACAGGAATGCCTCTGAAAACTTCCTGTCAAAAGCAAATGAGGAATCTTTTCCTGTTTTTACCTCTGCTAAAATAACTCCTTCTCGCATTCTGATTCAAAGCAAGATACACTTTAAGGTAATGCACCTTTTTACCTCCACCCAGTTTGAATTCATCCTTTCTCTCGTCTACCTTTACAACAAACAAACCTTTCTCTATTTTATAGCCAACATGAGTTTTAATTCCGACCACTCCTGCATAAGTTCTTTTGTTTTCAAACAAAAAGTTGAAATCACCAAGCACGACATTGGTGCCTTTCTGAACTGAAGAACAGAAGGATATAGAGCCCACACCCTAATGACTGAAACCACTTTCAAATGGGATGATGTCAATAGGATAATTAGATAAAGTGGTCTTAACTATCATGTCGCTAGAGTCTCCGG
>NW_021441060.1:0-295 GCF_001605985.2 Dendrobium catenatum | reverse complement strand
TTGACCTCCCCATGTGGCTAGCCATTTTCTAGCCGTTTGAATCTCATATATAATTAATATAAATGAATTTTTAATGAAATATAATATTATTAGTTGATAGAAAACATATTAGAATACTATTTTTATTCAAATGTGTCTTTACTTGCCCTTTCTCTTTAAATACCTATCTTCTTCATGTAAGGGCTGATAAAAAAAAATCTCCAGCAATTCTTCCATTCCTTCTTTCCTTTTTGCATGCTAAATCTTAAGAGGAGAAGCCTTGATTTTACTCCAAGAGCTCATTTCATTTGTGAGA
>NW_021441059.1:0-343 GCF_001605985.2 Dendrobium catenatum | reverse complement strand
AAGTGGGCATGATTATGATGATTTTCTGTGCGGGTACTTTGCCTGGAGGGTACCCTTAGGGTGTGTTTATTTATTTTTTCTGTACTCTGGATGTCATGCATGCATTTGTTTTTACACACTTTACTTCACATTACATTTCACTTACATACATGCATTATATCAATAGACTTAGGGATATTTTGTAGCCATTTCATGCATCATACATGACGTTAGGTATATCTTTTTGCATATTATATAGTCACTGATTGAAAACTCTTGAACTACAAATCCTTGATTTCCTAGGATAGAACCTTCCTATCTTTCATGCATATATGACGATTGATTGTGTTTAGGATGTTAGCTG
>NW_021441058.1:0-212 GCF_001605985.2 Dendrobium catenatum | reverse complement strand
CATAACTTCTCTCATCGCCGGCAGCTTAATTGTCTTTCCGAACAGTTTGATCACCGGATCCATCCCCCCTGTTTTATCCTCTGTTTCTCTCTTTCACCTCTCCTATATTGCCTTCTTTATCTCTCTCTCTCTCTCCTTGCTCGTTGCTGCTTGTTCTGGCCTGCTCCGCTCTCTATTAAACAGGGAAGGTGGGGACTGAGAGTCCTACGTCA
>NW_021441057.1:0-888 GCF_001605985.2 Dendrobium catenatum | reverse complement strand
TTAACAGATTTTCATGTATGATTAGTGTATTTTCAGCCCTTTTAGTAAGGATGAACTGGGAGGGCTGGACAATTGGAACCCTTATTTATTCTGATCATCTAGGATGATGTGGACATTATCTTGTACGATTAGTTCAAAGCCCTACCTATCACCCAGAACATCATTCGGCCCATCCAGAGTTATATATGTTGGACGATGAAGAAATTTAACATATCGTCCAGGATAATCATTGAATTGTCCTATACAAGTAGTTCAAAAATAGGGATTTTCATCTAGCACATCGTTCATCCCGTCCAGGTGATCCATAAGAAGATGAAGGTTTTTATAACTAATCATCCAGAATGATCCTACGATTGTCTAGGATAATATGATCGATCAATAAAACCTTAATATATTTTCTTAATCTTCGAATTAATTTAGGCATGATTATAATGATATCATCCAGGATGATATGGGATCATCCTACATAATTTCTTAAAATAAAATCATACCTAAAAGAGTTGGTAGGTGATTCTTTCTTATTTGAGTCTATCGTCCAGGATGATGTTTATATCATCCCAAACAATTTGCTTAATTCGGCTGCCTTAACCAAGAAGCTTGAATTAGGGTTTTATCTTTTTAATTGATCGTCCAGGATGATTTTGGATCATCTCGGATAATATGATCAAAAATAAAAAACTCTAAAATAGATAAAATTTCTCTCCCTGAGTTTGTGTGTGCAAAGTTACTTAGTATTAGGAACCATATTATTATATTTGACTCAAAAAAAGGTAAAAACACTTAAAGTATACATACAGACTGACTCAGTCCTAATATACCCAATCTTGAGCTGGCAAGATTTGTAATTGATTTTATGGACCTAAAAATGTTAGTATGCAGGGCAATAAT
>NW_021441056.1:0-291 GCF_001605985.2 Dendrobium catenatum | reverse complement strand
TAGAAATTTAATTACATGCAATTCACATTTGTTTAATTTGTACAATTTAAATACCATTTATAGGTTTTTTTAAATGTATATTATTGGCACTTCCCATGTTTGTATCATATATTGTCTGCATCCCCAAATCAATATCAGAGCTTTCTAGATGTTAAGTTGGCATACAAATGGAAAATTTAATACAATTTTTTAAAAAATCTAAAAGCTGACCCCAAAAAAGTTGAGTTAAGCTAATAATAATGATGCTGATGATGATGATGATGATGATGAAACTAATTGAATAAAACAAAC
>NW_021441055.1:0-227 GCF_001605985.2 Dendrobium catenatum | reverse complement strand
TTCATACCCAACCCAAACCTCCTTAGGGTGTTTCTTCGTAATGTCTAGCTCAACCAATACTCTAGCCAGAGTCGGCCTTGACCAGGAAGCTGTTGCTTGATCAGTTTGGAGGGTCGGCCAAATACAGAACCTAATGAAAGAAGAACATGAGCATTAAAAAAATGTAACTACATGTTAGGAAACAAAAGCCATATCAGAACTATAGGAGATTCCTCTTTGACCTCAAA
>NW_021441054.1:0-226 GCF_001605985.2 Dendrobium catenatum | reverse complement strand
AGATCGTCCAGGCCGATCTGCACTGTAGAAAATATCGGCCTGAAATAAGTTCTGGGAACCGTCCAGGACGATCGGGACGATCGATTTTGGTCTGATCGTCCCGGAACGATTTGACGATCGGCCGGGCCGATCAGACAAATGATATAAGAAAATCAGCTCGTTTTGAGGAGAGAGAAAATAATTTTAAAAACAAAATATCTGATTTTAGAGAGAGAAAGAGAAAGGG
>NW_021441053.1:0-702 GCF_001605985.2 Dendrobium catenatum | reverse complement strand
TCCCATACTTCCTTCTCTGATAAGATCATGTCACACCGCCAATCCCTAGTTCTCGTCAATAGCCAGACATGGGATTTTATTTGGTCCGGTTGACCGAATGCAAGAAACATTCGGTTGTAGGCAAAAACGCACCTATGCCGAGGTGTACCGAGTTTTTTCAGGTGTACCGAGTTTTTTGAAAAAACTCGGTACACCTCGGCATAGGCGCGTTTTTGCATACAACCGGATGTTTCTCTGCATCCGGTCGGAGGACGTAGTTATTGTTCGCCAGACATAGCTCCCAAGTTCCTATTTGTTGGTCACGTCCTACGACGCAACCTATAATGACCTTTATCAGTCATAACCCTAACCATTAGTTAACTCCAACCATGTCAAGGTACTTCTCGGTCTCACGATGCAAACTCCTATTGTGTGAGATCCAACTCTAATGACCTTTGTCAGAATCTTCCTTGAGCCCCACTAAACTTCAATCATAATATGTTGCGGTCTCACAATGCCTGCTTTAGTGACCTTCGTCGACACAAGCTTGATCCAAGTTTGAATCAATTTTAAATTAATGTTTGATTTAGTGTTCAATTTCAATTGATTTCAACCATTTTTATCTTGGGATGGGCTTGAATAAATAGTGAGCCAACACAACAAGAGAAACATAATTTAAAATGAACTTTTTTTAGCATACTTCTACAAGAAAACAAGCAATGA
>NW_021441052.1:0-310 GCF_001605985.2 Dendrobium catenatum | reverse complement strand
GTCAAAGGGGCCAATTAGGAAAATTTCTAGATGTCGGTTCCAACTCTCCAAACCTTTAAGCACAACGTCCCTACCACTCTTTCATAAAAGACCGGACTCATCTCTTTTAAATCTATTAGGTGATTAGCTGGCTCCCCAATCCATGCCGGGGTAAGTCCATACCTTACACTACATTAGTTAGGAACGGAGGACTGTGGTCCAGTGTCCAAAATAGATTTAGGATCTGGGACAGATCTTTGATTATAAGACCCCAAATTTCGGGAATATAATCCAAAATTTCTAATAAAATGCCCAACTCTAATTAAATATC
>NW_021441051.1:0-964 GCF_001605985.2 Dendrobium catenatum | reverse complement strand
GACTGTTTGACTGGTTAAACAGTCAAATTGAGTTTTCAAATTGGTCAAAGATAGTCAAATCTTTCCCTAGAGCTAATCCCCTCAAATCCAATCAACTCCAACAGCTCTAATCCTATTCTAGAAGCTTCTTAGGACTTATCACAGCCCCTGAATCTTATTCAAACAGCCCCCATTACTCCCATACTCAAATGGGGACCAAAATCCCTTTCCACATGGCATGTCTTTTCCATGTCCTTTGCCACCTACTCCCAACTGCTCCATGCCACGTGGAAACATCCTAGATAGCCTCTAAGACGTTCAGAACCGTCCAATTTGCCTAGGGTTCCTTGAATAGGGTAAAACCTCATATTGAGCCCCCATTCGCAACCCTATGCTCTCTCACCACTCAAGCTTTCCCATATCCAGAACTTGAGTCATTTGAGAACCCAATAACCTATTCTATATTTTCCAAGTCGACATCCACCGGTTGAAGGCCACCGGCGACCGGATTCTGGCGACCTTGAGCCAACATCCATCCAAGCTTATTGGCGGCTAATCCAGGCGTTATTAGCTCGAGGATTCATCTATAAATTGGAGCGTGGTCAGTCAACAAATGCAACAAGTCCATAAATAGTTAAAATTATCCATTATCAAGGTGAAAATCTTAATCCCTAGGCTAGAACACTTAGCATTAAATAGCTTTTCAATGAGGGTATTTTAAATGATAAAATCAACTCCCCGGAACTTTTGTTTACCTAATAACTCTATGTTTAAAATTTCATCTAAGTTTATCTAGTGAGTTGAGAGAATGAGCCATTTTAGTTGATTAGGGTTCGGTTTACACAGTTTTGTAAATGTGTGATGTCGGGACCGTTGATCTTGTGATAAACGGTCACGATTTAGCCCTCATATGGTCAGCCGAAATCGTACGGCATCTCCAGTCATTCAGGCCTCCGTCCGGCGTGATCTCAACCGCCCATTCGAA
>NW_021441050.1:0-1800 GCF_001605985.2 Dendrobium catenatum | reverse complement strand
CAGATGTCCTTTGGCTTCGCCGTCTAGTTCTTGAACTAGGCATTGATCAGCCCAAACCCACTACAATTCACTGCGACAACAAGTAGCTAGTTAATCCAAATGATCTAGTGTCAGAACTTGTAGTGCAATTGAAAATTTTCGGATATTAATTGAATGATCAACTTATCTCGAAATCCTTCATGCTTGTAATTAAATCTAATGCCTTCACAAGAGAAATAAAAAATTCCCATTATCATTAAATTCAAAGGTTATTACGATACTTAAATTCTAAAATAATAAGATTTAATTAAAGGATTTAAGATAAGCCATTTGATGAAGTGTGTTGGGACTGGTCAAAATAATCAAAATGCCACTCTAAAAATTTATAGATAAGTAAAAATCTAATGTATCTTATATGAAACATTCTTTTATCTATATGTAATTGATGTTAATCTCCCACTCTATCCCGTGAATAGTTTAGCACATAACAACAATCATGTGAGATATCGTGTTCCGATAAATCGTCCTTTTGTGCACCAACTTCTAATTTTGCAATTATAGGGATTTAAATTGAACTTGATGCTTCTTCCGACAACATTGTTTTCTCCACCAACCAAGGTATGATCTCGCCTAAATTATCCTCCTCACATCTCATTGTTTGTCAAGTTATAATTCTCTATCACTAATAAGCTCTCCGTCTAGCAAATCATTTTTGATTATATGCTCCTCTTCAAGTATATGCTCTCATATTTTGCTTTTCTTCTCATTTCCTTCCGTTGAGAACTAGCCATTAGATTTGTAAACTGCCACCATCATCACAACTGATTCCAAAAAATGTTGGGGTCCCATATGTCTTGTTGTAAAATATTTATGACAAGCATTTTAATGACCGTTGTTGCATTTTTTATACTAATAAAGAGATTTGTGACCAATTTCAAGATAATTTTGGTGACATAAATTAACGTTTCTCTTCTAATGTTTGTAGACTTCAAATTCCTCCTCTTTTTATAACTTGAGTTAGTCCTTTCTATGTCTTGTAATCCCAATGTTAAGAGATAAATTAAAAGGATGGAGAGAAAACTCATAAAGATCATATAAGAGATGAAGATTTTATGTGAATAAGAGATTGATCATCTTACATTCAAGCTTTACAAATTTCGCTATATTATTCATAATTATAACTCTAGAAGATAATGCCCTTTAAATAAAATATTAAAATAAGCATAAAAATAAAAAAAAATCAATTTAACCCTATAAATATTTCATATATTATACCCCATAAGCATTCCCTATTCCCTAGTTAAAACAATCACCAATAGTCACCCAAACCATATATTTAGATATTTTAATGCACAAAAAAACACTTAAAATTAATCCTATAAAGTATAAACAAATAATTTATTTATGAGCTCAATTGTTACCCATCCTTTTATAATTATTTTTATTATTTATGGAAAATAGCTATCTTTCAAAGCCATAATAACTATGAGAGTAAAGGAAATATACACAAATCAAGTACACCATTCAAGTGCGGAGAAAAGCTATAAGCGGCTGATGAAAAGCCGAAAAGGAAGCATTACCAAACAGTGCCCCTACTGAACAACACCACCTTATACTTGCAAGAAGAACAATAATTGCATGTTCTCTATTAAATTACAGTGCATTTTATCACATTATAGGAGACAGAAATATGGCAGCTTCAAACAAACACAAATAGAAAATTTTGCTTCTCTTTCACTTAACAAAAGCCACTGCTCCCACAGCCATGTTTGTAATAAAAACTTAGTCATGGGGCCCTCAAGATTGGTCTATTAAGTCCAA
>NW_021441049.1:0-356 GCF_001605985.2 Dendrobium catenatum | reverse complement strand
GGCTCATATACATATAGGGATTTACATTAAGAATTAAGAAATTTAACACAAATAACCACAAAGTCTAATCAATTACATCGAGCAACTCTCCAACCAAGTCATTTGGATCAACAAAATTTTTTCTCTAGAACTACTTCAAATTTGGCCTCAAAACAACTATCTGCAAAGATGCCTAACTTTACCTACCAAAGATAGTGGAGCAATCAAACTTGCAAAAGCTCAAATATTCCAATATATCAAATTGGGAATCTACACCTTTTCATCTACCTTACTCCAAACAACTTCAAGCACTATTATTATCCAACCCAATTAGACCCACCACACTAGTGGTAAACTCCACTTGATATGTATGTAAA
>NW_021441048.1:0-250 GCF_001605985.2 Dendrobium catenatum | reverse complement strand
GTCGTTGATCAGATACGTAGAATATACGTGTTATCTAACATATAGTAGCAGCAATAGATTTAGAATTTAAAAATTGGGTTTGAATTTGGGTATTTGGAAGGGTTTGGAAAGTTTGATATTTAAAATAGAAATTTCACCATTTTTCACTTAAAGCGGATGGTGGGGGAATAAATGATGGACCCGATCAAGATCCCATGGTTCCGTCGTCCCGGGCATCGTGGTCCCTAGTCTACTTAGTCAGAGGAGGTAG
>NW_021441047.1:0-231 GCF_001605985.2 Dendrobium catenatum | reverse complement strand
TGTAATGCACAGTCTATCCCAAATCTCCTTACCAGAAGCACAAGTAGATACTCTCATATAGTCCTCAGATTTCAGTGCACAAAAAAAGCAGTTTAAGCACTTGGCATTCAGTTGGGCTAACTCCCTATCCTCATTGCTCCATTCATTAAACGGTACAGGAGTTTTCAAACCATTAACAGTTTTAAACGGTGCAACATACCCATCTTTTACTAACATCCACATGCGGTAATC
>NW_021441046.1:0-230 GCF_001605985.2 Dendrobium catenatum | reverse complement strand
TTAAATTCCCAAAAATTTCAGAAATTTATGTAATGACCTTTTGAATTCTTATATTTATTTATATGTTAAATGACAATAATAAATTATCGTATCGTAAAATTCCCAAAATTATTTATAGAAATTTATAGAGAGACTTTTCATCTCCCCTCATGTAACTATAAATACCTCCTTTGGTGGAGAATGAAAGGCACAACCCCTTGTGCCGGTCCAAGCCCTCTCTTTGGATTGGT
>NW_021441045.1:0-263 GCF_001605985.2 Dendrobium catenatum | reverse complement strand
TACTCAAGTCGAAATTATCTCGAGAAGCCAAATCATCCTCATTGAAACTTTCATCATCTGCTGAATTTTCATCATGTAGCCAATCACCATGTAACACCTCACTATCCCTAGATAGATGAGAAAGCATCATATCCCTAGGAACAATAGTTATAGGAACAGTAAATAACGGATCATCAAAACTTTTAGACAAAGGATCGTCACCATCAGAAAGTGGCCAAGTAACCATAGTACCAGACCTAAAACCACCCACAGGTGAAGCAGCT
>NW_021441044.1:0-415 GCF_001605985.2 Dendrobium catenatum | reverse complement strand
CCAAAATACCCCTGTGTGGTTCAGATATTGATTTCTAACCAAATGAACTCCGAATTGAATGCAACCACCTCCCACCGACTTAAAATATAATTTCAAACCTGTCCAGACCAAATCCATCCCTTGGGTCAACTTGGTTGACCGAGTCAACCTTAGTTGACCTAATGACCCCTTAAGAGCTTAAATAGTCACTTTTATCATTTAAAACCTTTTGACCCCCAGATCACCTCTAGCAAGCATCAAATATCAATATCAAACCCATTCAAGCTCTTCTGATCATATTCCCTAATGTTTTGGATTTGATTGTACTCTTGACTCGTTTAGTTGTGGACTTGGTCAACTAAGCTTGAACTTGGACAAACTTGACCCATTTGAGCCTAATCATTACATCCATTCAAAACCTTAGCTTGACCCCTCA
>NW_021441043.1:0-298 GCF_001605985.2 Dendrobium catenatum | reverse complement strand
AATTGAGTTAATCACATCTCATTTCGTGTGACATATAGATGTCTAATTCCCTAAAAAAATAAATAGTTATAAAGACAACATTTGGAGTGATATAGCCCATATTCTATTTGGCTTAGATGACATAAAAACAATTATTTACCAGAAAGAAAACACTTACTTCATTAAGCATAAAGATAATATTATTTAAAATCTTCCCATAACGCCTATGGACAAGATTGCTTAACTCCACACTAGCCCAATTTTAGCATAAAGCCTAATAAATAAACTTTATGTCATTATCATTAATCAGACATATCCT
>NW_021441042.1:0-211 GCF_001605985.2 Dendrobium catenatum | reverse complement strand
CTCCTTGTTGATAAGAAAATTGCCTTCCACCTATTTTATCTTCTTTGCATAAAAGACAAATGAAATCCCCACCAATTACCATAGGGTGTTCATGATTGGAAAAATTGTCTAACATATTCCATAATTCTCTTCTCTTGCTCACCTCAGTGCTACCATAAATTGTGACCACCTTCAATTTTAAGTTGTTGAACAAGTTGATTTCACCTTTCAC
>NW_021441041.1:0-250 GCF_001605985.2 Dendrobium catenatum | reverse complement strand
TTGGGGGAAATTTGGTGGAGTTGGATGTGACGAAGACTAATGATGGAAGGTGGCAAGGGAAGACGAAAATACAAAGACGGAATAAAGAAAATAAAAACCAAAGATAGAAGATAAAACGAAAGAGAAAAAAAAAACAGCGAGCCTCGGACTCTTCCGAAAACTGACGGGTGATCCGATTGCCCTTCTCCAAGGGACTTCAATTCACGAGCCCGAACCCATCCTGCGGCTGGTGATAACTTCGATTCCTTCC
>NW_021441040.1:0-3580 GCF_001605985.2 Dendrobium catenatum | reverse complement strand
AATATAACTCATTCAAATAGCAACTATTCAAACAAATAATAGGATAAACAACTTTAGTATTTACAAAATTAAACTCGAATGTCGTACTTGGTTGGAGGATATGGATTATATTGCTGCTTCATCTATCTACCACTTTAATACTGTACTTGGTTATTCTAAAAATGTGAAGAATATTTCTAATCCTCATTTTATTCCATCTAACATTAATGATGTGGATAACATTCAATTTTCCAAATTTCTTAGTGAATTGAGATTCATAACACCCTTATAGAGATGAACAAGGATTCTATTTATGGCCCGGATGGCCTCACTATTGCCTTCTATCAAAAAAATTGGAATATTATTTAAGATTATTTATGTAAAGATGTCAAGGGTTTTTTCTATGGTATGTCTCTTCCAAAGTTTTTTAGTACTTCTTTAGTTCTTATTCCTAAATATGACTATCTAGAAAATTGGAATGACTTCAAACTTATTAGCTTATGCACTAATTTTAATAAAATTATCTCTAAAATTCTAGCTTCCAAAATGTTTTCTCTCGTTCCCAAAATTATCTCTGTTAATCAAACTTCTTTTATGAAAAGAAGGAGTATTTTTGATAATGTGCTGCTTGCCAAAGAGGTTATCAATGATATTAACTATAAAGTAGCGGGACATAATTTACTTTTGAAGCTGGACATTTCAAAAGATTATGACAATATTAACTAGTATTTTATTTATATCATTATGAATTTTTTTGTTTTTATGATAATAGTATCACTCTGATTAAAAATATTATTACAAATGTATGGTTTTCTATTATTATTAATGGTAGAGTTTAAGGATTCTTCAAAGCTGGTCAAGGTGTTAGACAAGGCAACCCTTTATCTTTTTCTTTTTATATCATTGCTACTGAATACCACTCTAGAGGCTTTATTCATATTTTCACTAAATTTAAGAGCTTGGCTTATATCAATTATGGTTGTATGAATATCTCTCATTTATATTTACTGATTATATTATTATCTTTCGTAATAGTTCTATTAAGAATGTTAAAAATATTTATCATTTTTTTATTAATTTTGAAAAATAAAGTGGTCTTCATTTTAATAAAAAAATTCTTTTATTCCTACTAAATGTATGACTGTGGGAAAAATCTACTCTACCATTCAAATTACTGGTTTCATTAAGTAGTGCTTTCTTATTTACAATATGGGAACTCTTTTTTTTAAAGGCCAAAAAGGAATATTTTATTTGATAAAATCTTTTAGAGTATTTAAGAAAATTTATCCTCTTAGAAATTTAAATAAATTTCCATGGGTGGCAGACTTGTGTTGATTAAAAGTGTCATTTTCTCTATGCGTATTTACTTATTTCAGACTTTCAACCCCTCTTCGGAGGTTTGCAATAAATTGGATAAAATTATGAATAGAATTTTTTGGGGTTCCTCTCAAGTTAATAGAAAGATTCATTGGTGGGCCAAGAGCTCTTGTATTGGTCCTTATAGTGAAGGTGGTGTGGGTTGTAAATCTAATGTTGATATGGTCAAATGTTTTTCTACTAAACTATGTTGGAAGTTTATGATTAATAATTCTTTATGGTCCAATTATATAAATCTTAAATTCTACAAAAATATTCATCTCTCTTAATTCACTTATAAGAAGGGGAAATCTTTAGGATGGCTCAGGCTTTGTAAGTCCAATTGGCTAGGTGAACAGCTTATTCAGTAGGGCATTGGTAATGGTTCATCTTTCTTTTGGCAAGATGACTAGATGGGGAATGATTTAATACTCATTCTTTGTCCATGTTGAAAGTATCTAATTTTATTTTGAATGTGAATTGGCATACCAATCTTCTTTTAGACCACATTCCTAAGTCTTTGGTAGATGTTATTTGTGATATTCCTATCAATACTTTTACTAAGGACCAACCTATTTTCAAGTTATGTGTTAATGGAAATTTTTGTACTAAAGAAGTGTGTAATTGCTTTAGATCTAAAAATAATCACAATTTGGTTTTTTGCAAAAAACTGAAATTTTGTTACTCCTACTAACATCTCTATTTTCACTTGTAGGATTTTTAGTGGCTTGATCACCGTGGATGATAAATTACAAAGTGAAGGGTTTTCTATTGCTTTTAAATGTCAATGTTATTTTCATTTGGAGACTATTAAGCATGTCTTCCTGAATTGGCCTATTACTTTAAGAGTCTAGTCTTTTTTGGATAATTCTTTGGGGGTTGACATGAGTTATGTTAATACTACTTATTACTCACAATTAGCTCACTAGTTTCATAATAGACCTGCTGGCCATCTTTTGACTATCATTCATATGTTGGTCTTTTGGTTTTTATGGATTGAGAGAAACAATTGCAAGAACCAAGTATTAAGATGAGCTCTTAAAATCATAATAGGTTTAAAGAATAAATTCATCAATTGAATTCTGCTAAGTTAATTCTTCCTAAGCATTTCAAGGTAAATAAAAATTGTTTTCTTTATTTCTAATTCCTAAAGTGTATGAAACAATTATTATTTTTATAGAATTTTTCAATGGAAGAAGCCTTCCTTGAATTAGTTTAATTAAATATTGATGATTCTATTTTCTAATTTGGGGCTGGGTATGGTGGTCTTTTTAGAGATTACCAGGGAGCCTCACTTTTTTTCTTTTACTTCTTACATTTATGAATGTAAGATGATTTAGGATGATGCTTATGCATCATTTTTTGGCCTTAAGTTCTACATGGTTCACAATCTATTGAATATTTGGATTGATTTCGATTCTCTATTATTGGTTAATCTTATTTCTTCTAAATCATGCAATACTGGCAATCACTACTACTTATTTAGGAAAATTATATGCCTTTTGAGTCACTTTGATTATAAGATTTCTCATATTTAGAGAGAAGGTAATATTTGTGTCGATTGGCTTCCAAAAAAAAGATTGGTATATCTGCATTGAATTATATTATAATATAAATGTGTTTCATTATTTAAAGGGCATGATGAGACTTGATAAACTTGAATGTCTTACTAAGGAAAAGGTAATTATACTTGGTTTTCTCCCTATTCTTGTTATTGAGGCATGAATTTGATTAATTTTCTTCTATGGTTCTTTGCTCTTGCTCTAAGCTAGTATGTTGCCACTATGATTTGAAGTATTTCTTTTCTTGTGATTTCTTAGTTGTGGTTGTTATTATGGCTTGTGTTAATAATTCCTTTTGGCCTGTGATATTAGGTTTGTGTTGGCAATATTTTCCCTTTAATTGCTTCATGGAGTGTTTTTCAATTTTTCTTGGCTTAGAGGTCTCATTTTATGACTATTTATTAGTAGATTTCTTGTGTGGGTATCTTTGTTTAGTGGTGGTTCATTGGTTGTGCTTTGTTTTGTTGGTTGGGGTGATTATCTCCTTTATTCTTGTAGCATAGTTGTTGTGTTGGGTGTATTTCCTCTACTTTGGTTGGGATGGGTAATATTTCCTCTATTTGTTAAGGTCTTTTATTTGTGTCTTTGTGTGAGATATTTTTTCTCTTTGTTTCTGGTCTATTTATAGTGGCTTCTGGATGGCTGTGGGGGCTTTGTAGCATTTGTTGCTGTATATGTGATTT
>NW_021441039.1:0-986 GCF_001605985.2 Dendrobium catenatum | reverse complement strand
ACGAGCTCATTAATGCAAGTTGCCGACATTATCGTCCTAACCGATCAATACAAATTCAGATCATCAACCCGGGACGATTTGGGATGATCAGAAGAAAATTGGTTACATCGTCCTAGCCGATATCACGATCGTCTAGGCCGATTAGTTTAAAACCAATTTCAATCGTCCTGATCATCACCCTGAATTCGAGCTGTCCAATGTAGATTGTCCAGGACATCGTCCAGGCCGATCAGGAGATCATCCCGGCCGATGTGATCGTATTAATCAACCATTAATGCTTTCCAAAGATACCAGATCAATTTAGGCATAATTGAGTTAGATCGACCTAGACTATATAAATATCGTCTTGGCCTATTTCCTAAAACAAAGAATTCCTAAACTGATTATGGCGGTTGATTCTTTCTGAATTAAGACTATCGTCCTGGCCGATACATGTATCATCCAGGCCGATCTCAATGACGGCTGCCTTAATGAGGATGCCCTAATTAGGATTTATGATTTTGGACATATCGTCCAGAATGATATAAATATTGTCCCGACCTATATTACCAAAAATAGAAATCTTATAGGGAACAACAGGAAATCTTCTATGTTACAAATCAACAGATCCCACACCCAATACAACAGACTCAAGAAAGGAAAAAGATTACAAACTGACACAGACCTAGTCTACCCAATCTTGAGCTGGTTCCAAAGTGCAGTCTAATCGCGTGGACCTGAAACATTAGCATAAAAGGCAATCGTAGAGAAATAAGGAATGTTTTCTATCATCAAAATCATAAACCATTGATCCGCAACATATATTTTTAGAGAACTTATGTTGAAGAAAAAAGAAAACATGGTTTATTATGGGTTTCTGCGATTTAAACTCTTCTTATTTCCTTCAACAAAAAACTCTTGATGTTGATAAAAAGAAGGAAAAAATAAATGGACTATAAAATTTATAATTTAAGTGTCATTTCAGATACCCATATATTGACCAAAAT
>NW_021441038.1:0-236 GCF_001605985.2 Dendrobium catenatum | reverse complement strand
AATTAACCCTCAAAACTTCTAAAAATTATAATAAATCCATTTTAAATCCAAAAAATATGTATAACCCCTCTAACTGACCAGTTTTGAATTCTCAACCAATGAAAATTAAAACCAAAATTATTTGACAGCTAACTTAGGCTTAAGATAATTTTAAGAGAAATTGAATGTTTAATTAATTATTAATAATTATTAAAAATTTCAAAAATTTTCCAAGCACTTGGGAATCTCTCCTTAGG
>NW_021441037.1:0-310 GCF_001605985.2 Dendrobium catenatum | reverse complement strand
TTAGTAGAAAGCAGTCATAGAGAAAAAGAATGTTTGCAATCATCAAAATCATAAGTCATAGATCCGCAACAATCTCCCCCTTTTTGATGATGGCAAACAATTCAATTTGAATTTTCAAAAGAAAACAATTTCTCCTAAAATTTGAATTTTCAAAGAAAAGCAATTTCTCCTAATCTCCCCCTCACTAGAATAACACTTTTAAAAAAATTAGGGGAGATGAAAATATTTTTGTTGTTTTTAATTTTTTGAAAACAAGATACAAACATGATAACAATACGAAAATTCAACAATACGTTCTCCCCCTTTGACA
>NW_021441036.1:0-337 GCF_001605985.2 Dendrobium catenatum | reverse complement strand
TTGAAGAATGGATGAGACAATGAAATTTGATGCATGGTCCCATTTGGGACGGGTGCAGTTTTTTATAAACGTGATTGTAAAGTTGCTATAGAGAAAATAATTTTTTCAAAAAATATTGTAAAAGCCAAAATTTTAGTACAAATATTAATTAAAAGTAATGATAAATCAAATGAAGTTTTATAATTAATAATCAATCTGTAGAAATTACAAAAAGTTGATACACACTATGTATAAATTTGTGCACAATGTATACACTCACATGTTCGGACGGTTCTTCTTGTCCGGACTCCACACGGAATAATTTCGCATCAATCTGATATCTTAAAAATTAAATCAA
>NW_021441035.1:0-310 GCF_001605985.2 Dendrobium catenatum | reverse complement strand
TATAGATTTTGTGTAATAAAAAAATTACAAATTTATTTTAAATTTAATAGATTTTAGATCTGTCGTATGTAAATGAGATTAATAAAATAAAGACATACATCAAAGAGATGTGGAAGTACCTACTAGCTAGATAAAATAATTACAAACAAGAAATTTAAATAATTTGATCATGCACTATAATTAACAATTAAAAATCAACAATAGGAAGGGATAAAAAAATAATAATGCAAAAGTTAGAGGACGAAAAAGTAAATAAATAAAATTTTATATTACTAGAAATTAAATAAATATTTAGATTATTAATTAAAAT
>NW_021441034.1:0-345 GCF_001605985.2 Dendrobium catenatum | reverse complement strand
TTTTGGGTTTCCGGGTCAACCCGAACCTAACCTGATTTTTGAAATGAGTCAAATTTGTCAATCTAAATCCGACCCGTATGTCAAACGGGTTGACACTGCTCTTTTAAATGAATTTTAATAGATTTTTTTTTATTAAAATTAAAAAAAGGTAATTATGTAATTTCATTACTTCATCTTCATACTTTAATAAAATTGTAAAAAAAATGTTAATCATGTATTATTTTAATAAGTAAAAATCAAGATAGGCCGCTGCTTTGGGCCAGCCTAACACATCCATTAAAATAATTGTACAACCATGATTTATCAGCATCTAAATTATATGAAATAAATAAAGAATGATAAAAT
>NW_021441033.1:0-228 GCF_001605985.2 Dendrobium catenatum | reverse complement strand
ATTTCAGATTTGCTATGTGTCAGTATGCCTTAAGGAAGTGTCACTAGCTACTGATGCTGAAACTTGCGTGATTCTGTTTTCTTTTGAAGTAATCAAAACGATGGGGGGGGGCCAATTTATCAGCTGACAATGTCGTATCAGAATTACTTGACATGGGTTGGATATGCCTATTCCAGTTTTGTTTTAACCACCGTTATGTGTAGCAGTTATTTTAACTTCTTGCTGGAA
>NW_021441032.1:0-293 GCF_001605985.2 Dendrobium catenatum | reverse complement strand
AAACGTGCCATGAACTATATTCATAAAATTGCTACTATTAACGGTTCTATCACTGAAGATAAAGATGAAATTGTTAGCTTGGCTGTTAATTTCTTTCAAGGTCCTCTGAATAAAGCTTTTATTCCTAATATGAATGTGGAATTTTCTATTATTCCGAAGGCTATTACTATGGAGGATAATGAGGACCTTTCTAAGGCTCCTCTTATGGAAGAGATTAAAGGTATTTTATTTAACATGAATGTTGATTCTGCTGCTAGGCCCGACGGCTTTACTACTAAGTTCTTTACTACTAC
>NW_021441031.1:0-223 GCF_001605985.2 Dendrobium catenatum | reverse complement strand
ATAATTTTGGTAGCATTACTATTCAAATCCCATTTGGGAAAATTTTGGGAGTCAAAGCCTTCCCTCCATGTCAAGAAAGATGTGTACGGTCGGTGTCATATGACACCGAGACCATAGTCTTAAATTTCATCACACCAAGAAAGGTGTGCAAGGGTCTTCAAGGGTAGCTATTTAAAGATGCACAGTTGTTTCACCATCGGTATTGAGGCATATATAGGTACTT
>NW_021441030.1:0-1073 GCF_001605985.2 Dendrobium catenatum | reverse complement strand
TGTGCCCATTGTCGCCTTAATTCTCATGCCACCATGTGAGAAGGGATTTCTTTGTCAAATACTTTAGCTACCAATGCAAATTGCAACTTTTTCGAATTGGAGAGTTCACTAGGAGCATGCAACTTCACAACAACTCCATCCTCTGTCAAAATAGACTCATCTTCATTAAAATTAACCTTTATATACGGCTTCCTGGACCATGGATTCACATATCCTTTCCCGTCCTCCTTATTCATAATTGATTCATTGAAATTCTTCACTAAATCAATTTTCTCCATCGCAACCTCTGAAATCACATTTGGAACATGAACAACATCATCATCTGCAATAACCTAACCACTATTGCCTTCAACATTTGTACATTCCTCAGGAACAACATTGAAGCCTCCAAACCTGTTCACAAAAAATCTTCATATCCGACGAAGACGCTTCGAGGTCATTCATCTTCTTAGATATAATTGGAGATTTGGACCACCGAGGTGTTTTGACATCCAAATCTATTGCTATACTTTTACCTTTCCCCTCCGCATGAGGTAATGCCTTAATAATATCACCATTATTTTCTCTGATTACCAAAGGAGAACCCTTCGACATTACAGACACATTGTCTTCAGAAAAAGTCATTCTACCAGCTTTCCATTTGCTTTGAAGAAAAGAAACTCCTCTTTGGAGGATCACTGGCGGCGCTCCAGAAGATGGCCGGCGGCCATCAGCCGCCATCGCTAAACGGCTGCAGCAAAAAAGGAAAAAAAATTGGGAAATTTGAATCAGACGGGACTCTCTCTCTCTCTAGATGGGACTCTCTCTCTCTCTAGATGGGCTAGTAGTACATTTTAGGATTGTGTTGTCTTTACTAGATACTTGATAGGTTATGCTATATATTATTTTGCAATATATTTTCTATTGATGGAGCTGCAAAATAGTTTTCTATATTAACATTATCATTTCAAAAAGCAACTCATAGTCTCTAATTTGTTTCTTTTTTTTTTTTGGTGTAGTAAGGATCGAGTCTGGCAATTTAAAATAAACATCTGACGCAGAATGTTTAGAAAAGCATAAGCAGAAAACAAAGT
>NW_021441029.1:0-1020 GCF_001605985.2 Dendrobium catenatum | reverse complement strand
TTTTATGCAAAGAGAGGTTAGGACAAAGGGAGCAAAAGGGTGAGAAATGCCAACGATTAAGGCTTAGTTTGGGACGGCTTTTTTCTTGCTTCTTGAAGCAGTTTTTTAGTCTAAAAATTAAATTTTTGATACTAGAAAGCTGCTTCAAGAAACAGTAAAAAAGCCATCCCAAACGATGCCTAAGGCTTCATTTTGGTCACTATTTTGTAGCCGCTTTCAAAATTTTTTTTTACTATAAAGCTAATGTAAAAAGCAATAAGAAAACAATCCAAAATGAAACATAGAAATGTAAATTTTTATGAGTTATGAATTAGGACATAATATGTAGAAGTTTTTATAGTTTCATTTAGTCTCAATTATTTAATTTTACTGTTTGATTAAAAGTAAACATCGATTAATTGATCAAGACATGGGCTAAGCAGTTCCATGAAATCGCAACAGGTTCGTCCACCAAATCTACCCGTTCAATCGATTTTGAACATAAAAAATCATTTTGAAATTGGATCAAATCAGTTAGTTATGGGACGACGGCTCACGATTGAAATGATCAAACTAGATTGTTTGATCTAATTTTTAAAGTATTCATAAAATTGTTTCTAATTTAAGTTAGTAGCATAATAATTATTCTCACAAAATGCATCGAGATAATCTTTAATGTTTTCTTTACCAATTTAAGAAATTTATGCTAGATTATTATTGGCCAATGTGATATTTTTGTTAATTTTAAATAATAAAGTTGCTTAGCATCTGATTTATATTTTGCTTAAGAAGGTTTATATTTTATTTATGTTTATTATTAAAAAAAATGTTTTATTAACCACAAATCTAGAAGTTCTTAAAAATCTGTCTTAAGAAAAAAATTAATTACTGAAAGAAATTACAATCTAAACTTTATAATAATAATAAAAAAAAGTCCCAAACAAAAAATAATAAAACTGTGAAAGGGAAATTAGGGTTTAAGGGGGCGTCCGGAGGCCGACAGAGATCTTCGTCGTCGTCCGTCTCCCTCGTGAGTTGCAA
>NW_021441028.1:0-228 GCF_001605985.2 Dendrobium catenatum | reverse complement strand
TACACTAGTTGTCTCGTAGTGTGCCTAAATAATGGGTGAGTTGCTTTTATTCAGGGACTATAAATCCTGCTTATCTACATTATATGGATGACGCCACTTCCATCTTTTCTCTCTGGAAGCATCGAGTGATTGATTTATTTTTCCCACTTTCTTCTCAATGCCTTAGTCCCTCTGGATGTGTGTATGAACCTGACATGTTGACTAAACCACTTGAGATTTTCTTTTTCC
>NW_021441027.1:0-226 GCF_001605985.2 Dendrobium catenatum | reverse complement strand
GAATCATCAAATGCAATATTACGGTTCTTTAAAAAAAAGATTAGTAGGAATGGCTGCCTTCCACAATCTCCACCAGAATACTTCAACTTTCTTTTTAAGCTTCAATTTCTGTAGCCAAGAAAAAAAATCCGAATCTTCCATATTAAATCTGTTAATGATAGTTTGCTCATATACCAAAGCTGAGACCGTCTTGCCTGAACATTTCTTCATCAATTCCAAATGGTCT
>NW_021441026.1:0-297 GCF_001605985.2 Dendrobium catenatum | reverse complement strand
GATTGCATACCTTATGTCAATCACCATTTAGATTAAATTTTCAAATGAATTTCATATAATTATTTACATTTCTTATCTATTTCTTCTTCACTTTTTATTGTTGTCAAAAAGGAGGAGAAATTTTTGTGTTTGTATGTTTTGATTTTATTGGTGTTTGTATGTTTTATTTTGTTTTAATTATTTTGTTTGCATTTTGGTTTTGTTAAAAAAAAACAAAAACAAAAATTTTGTTATTTGGTTCAAAATGCCTCCTTATTTTTATGTATTCATCAATTCATGGGGAGTTTAGGAGATTTG
>NW_021441025.1:0-1739 GCF_001605985.2 Dendrobium catenatum | reverse complement strand
GATTATTTGAGGATGAATCGTAGTGATACATCCGACACAACATTTACTCTTTGTGAGCTAAGGTTAATTTCAAATTTATCACCCCCGACAAACGATTGCGGGAGGTGGATGATTTTTTTTTTTTAAGTTTTCAGTTGATAGATTTTTATTTCAAGAATTTGGACTGTTTGATTTGAGATTTGACCCATCCGGTTGAGATTTTCTGATCAACACGGCCATCATCGGGGTAACATTAAAGTCACATGTATTTTGTAGAATTTTGAAAGACATTTTGTTATTCAAGTCATATCAACTCCGGTCCTTTTGAGGAGGAGGATGAAACTTGAATATTTAACCCGCGCAGCATTCTCAGATCGTTAGATTTGAAATTTATATGTGACGATCGGAGCACATGTGGGTTATAGCATTTGACCCTGCGCAGCATTCTCGAGGAATTTGAGTTTGTAACTTTAATAGTTCTGTCGGAGCACATGCAGGGGTAGATTTAGTTTAAGGGATCATATTTAATACAGAAGGGGCATTTTAAAATATTTAAATATGATCCATTTGTGAGAATGATTTTATTTAGGAAATGCCCGAGATTTCACTTAAGGGCCTACGAACGCCTTCTGTCCGCTTGCACATATGTTGCGGATCCGGTGGCGTTTTAAAAATTAAGGCTTGAGTTGTGATATGTAGAAGATGTGTTGTTCAATTTATCCAACTTATCGTATCATCTACTATAGCTTGTAAGTGATGTTTATCCAATAGACATTAGAAGATCGTATTATTGCTTGTAAATCAACTGCATTGGTTGCTACGAATCTTCTGTTATGAGTTGTAGGTGACTGCATTTATTGTAATTCTTTCACATTTGCCTACAGATAACATATTGAATGTATATAAAGCCTCCTTCAATGATTTGTAGGCATTTACATCTCTTGTATCCATTCAGCATTTCGCTTATAGATATCCTTTTGTGTATGTAGTGTCTTCTGCAATGGCCCACAGATGTTTGCATTTACTACATTTCTTTCATATCTGCTTATAGACATTGTATTATATGTACGACAAGTTTTTTACAATGACTCGCAGGAATTTGTATTTATTGTTGTCCCTTGGCATTTTGCTTATAGTTGGCACACTATGAGTGTAATTGGTCTTATATGTCATCTCGTAGAGATTTACATTTAATTTGTTGTATGCCATCAGGTGTTTGCCTATATGTAACATGCAGTGTGTATAACAGATCTTTCACAACCTCGTAGACATCTGCATTGTAATTGGCTTAAAATTATCCTAAAATTCCAATGGGGACTATATGTTATTGATTGGTTACAAGTATGTTGTCATCCCTTTGATTTGGTCTCTGCTTGCAAGGAAAGTTAATGTGTTCGTTGCATTTCAAATTTTTCTACAAAAAAGGGGATTATGTACATCTACTTGTACGATTGATTTATGAATGGGTTGTGCTTACTACAACTTACTCATTTATCTTTGTTGGTGACTCATTGAATCCATAGCTCATGAACTTCCCTAGTCTACAAAAGATTGATGTATTTTGTTTGCAAATTATTGTTGTTGATTGGAGAGAAGTCGTATTATTCATTGTAAGGGTTATACTAAATCATGTTGAGTGCAAGTATGATTCGAGTTTGAGTTTGAGTCCAAGTCTAATATTATTCGGTCAAATTTAATTTAAAATTGATTTATGTTTGAATTTTGTTCAAATCAATTTTAGATTTTTAGTCCAAGTCCTT
>NW_021441024.1:0-279 GCF_001605985.2 Dendrobium catenatum | reverse complement strand
AATCTATTCAATAACACCTTAGCCACAATTTTGTAAATAGAATTGCATAAGCTGATATGATGAAAGGCAGACGAAGTTAACATATTAGAGGACTTGGCAATCAGCACAACCATAGTATTTTTCCACACCTTAATCATTTTGTCCAAATTAAAAATTTGCATCACCGCTCTACAGACATTATCTCCAATCATATTTTAAAAATCTTTTAAAAAAGAATAGGTCAGTCCATCACATCCAGGAGATTTATTATTACCCAACCTCATAATAACCTCCTTTATC
>NW_021441023.1:0-219 GCF_001605985.2 Dendrobium catenatum | reverse complement strand
GGGTTAGGGTTTGTTTTACCGTGTTTCTCGGTTCTCGATACTCGGTACTCGATACTCGGTACTCGGTATCTGGTACTCGGTACTCGGTATCTGGTACTCGGTACTCGGTATTGCTTGTCAAAACTCGGTTTTTTCTTAATTTCTTACTGTTTGACTTTATTATGCAGGGATATACCCCCAAGATTCATTTCAGATGTCGAACATCAGGATTTAGGGAAG
>NW_021441022.1:0-1908 GCF_001605985.2 Dendrobium catenatum | reverse complement strand
GTTAAAACTCCCTCGCCGAATAAGAAAAGCGAGTGGGGGCCGAGGCCGAATTTTCGGAGCCCACACCAACTCAACTGAATATACCAAGTTATCTGATTATTTGATCTGGTGAAATAGTTATTCAGATTTGATATTTTAAGTACTATCTATTAGGGTAATCCAATAGGGTTTAGTATCAACCTCCAGTATACCAGATACCCGAACTCAAAATATATAATTATTACATATTACATTGTTTACATTATTAACCTAAGCCGTTTATACTGATTACATATGTTACACATAAAATTTATAGAATATAAAATACATGTAACATATTGTTAGACCGGCCCATCCTGGGCCGGTTGGACCGGTCCAACAGGGACAGGTCCAATTCTATTCGAGGCGGAGACGGAAGGGGCGGACGGAAGGCGCGATCCGCGTGGGGCTTGAGGGGGAAAGTTAGGAGGGAAATTTTGAACGTGTGAGGCTGTTTTAGGAAGTTTATGATTGTCCTTTATGATTAATTCTGTATAATTAGGAGTTGGGGGGGAAAATTAGGGGGCATGCCAAATTATTTACTTTATTGGAGTTCAGTAGTTAAAAATCAATCGAAGTGGAAGTTGGCTATCAAAAGAATCATTTTTGTAACACATAATCACTTGTATTAAATTGAAACTGTGAAAAAGGATCACCTTTGCACAAATCCTTGTGACATTTGAATTGTTTAATTAATTCACCATTGGGAACATTTTAGGATATCGGTTTAATGAGCTTATTCGATCTCACAAGCTTATTGAACAATGCGTGACTTCAACAGTGATACCCAGCTTGAGCTAGCACAGTTACCTATCAAATCACAGCCGTCCCTTGGCATTTTGATCTTACAGCTAGGATGAGAATCCGTGAGAGGCTCACCTATTAAATCCTAGCCATCCATTGACATTTTGATTCTGTGGCTAAGATGAAAATCCGGGGAGGCTCACTTGGATTACGCTGATCTCCTTCCATATTTAGATGGATGATTTATGAAGGATTATATTAGAGCAATTATGCATTATTATGTAATTATTTGTTTCTTTATTAAGATATCTTGTATAGATCTATAAACATGGACGAATTTGTGCAATAAAATTATGTATTTTCCCTCTCTAAGTCTTTGAATTTAACATGGTATCAGAGTCTTCATTGTCGTTGCCGGAATTCTGAATTTTTTGTACTGTCGTGCCTTCATTACTGGCCTTCACTTGTTGTTATCCTGATGCAATCAAGAATTATCATTCTATGTTTTGGATGCTTTTATTTTTCTATGTTTTGAACTCTATGTTTCTTTTTATTCGTATTACTCTAAGATGGAAAACAACCCATGATCATGTTTGAATTTGATGCTCTTAGATAATTTCTCTCAATTGGCTTTCTGATTATGTTAAATTTTCTTCTGTGCTCCTTGGTGGCTAAATGGATGATTAATTTTGGTTTTTCCTTATTGGGCTTAACATATTTCTTCCCATGTTGACAGGTTCCTTAGTGTTCCCCATGCTAGTCCTGTTTTCCTTATTGCTAGCTGATGAGGACATCGTCAGCAATTTCAACATGTGTGCCATCGGAGACACCGGAGATCGACAGCCACGATCAGAAGTTTTATTTATTTTGTCATGTTATGTAGTAATTTATTTTATTTTAGTTTTTCCATTTTTACCCTTATGAGTATTTGGTCTCTATTGTAGCCCAAGGGGCATTTTAATCTTTTGTTTCCGTTGTCATTTTGAGGCCTATATATATGGCCATTTCTTATGTAATGAGGGGATGTTTGATTAATGAAAATTTCTGAGATTTTTGTTATTCTTTTCTTGCTTGAGAGCTAGAGAGAGAGAATGGAGACCTAGGAGAGGTCCGGCGAACTCTTGGTTTTTACCGGTATTTTCTTTG
>NW_021441021.1:0-292 GCF_001605985.2 Dendrobium catenatum | reverse complement strand
TCTCCTAAATGGTTACAACTGTAACACTGCGGCACTGCTAATGGTTAAGCGTTGTGGTGTCCATGTGATGCTCCCCTTAGCTTAGCGGCACTTGAAATTGTCATCGTAGTGCTGTGTAGATAGAGATTGGGTTTTGGTGTGCTGACTCCTATGATACTATTAAATAGATATTGGGTGCCGCCATGCCTTTGTTGAATGCTCCGACTGAAATTGCTCTGATACCAATTGAAATTGCTATGATACCAATTGAAATTACTAGATGCGCCAAGAGGGGGATGAATTGGATGATTAA
>NW_021441020.1:0-243 GCF_001605985.2 Dendrobium catenatum | reverse complement strand
CCTATAGGATGCTGATAGAAGACTTACTCCTAATAGACAAATCAACTGGAAACCAAAGTAGGGAATACCTAGCTTTGGGTCTAAGGAAGGGCATCAACCAACCTTAGGTCCATAGGATGTTGATAGAAGACTTACTCTTAATGGACAGATCAACTAGAAACAAAGGTAGCGAATACCTAACCTTGGGTCTAAGGAAGGGAATCACCCAACCTTAGGCCTATAGGATGCTGATATAAGACTTAC
>NW_021441019.1:0-2335 GCF_001605985.2 Dendrobium catenatum | reverse complement strand
CTGTCAACAGAGACCAGCAATCAGCTCCGGGGAAATGAAAGTAACGGTCTTTCAAATTTTTCCAGAAATTTTCAATTAATCATTGTGTCTTATGCTATAAGCTAAATTTATGTACATCATCATAGTCCCTGACTTTGGCTTTTGAAACCTTTCACTTTTGAACACATATTTTATATTCATTTCAAAGTATAAGAAAGTGAAAAGAGAAAAAGAGGTAAAAAGAGATGCTTAGTTTTTCTTTGAAACTCCACTTTCTAATAGACATTCATCTAACACGCTCTCCAACAAACACACAACTCTTTACTTTACACATACAAAAATTCACATTTCCAAAACAAACAATTTCCATCACACTTAATTTTTACCTACACAAAACTCATTTTTTATTTCTCACACATATCACCTTTTCGAAAACACTTCAACCTTTAATAATTCTACACTTTGTCAAATAGTTTATTTTTCAAAACCATCTAACTTTCTCTTATAATAAACGCTTTTTAAGACATTTCATTTTCCCACACAAAACATTTCCAACATATATTTCCACTTCTTACTTTTCATACACCTCAAGTTCTATTTTTCAAAACACACATTTTTCACAAAAAAAATCATACACTTCATCTCTAACACTTACACACAAGACACTTTACCTTTAAACTTCCACAAGCATCTCCCTTCAAACATACGTTTTCACCTTTCCAAATCACACAAACACCTCTTAAAAATACATAATTTTCACCTTTACACAAATTCAACATTTCCTCATAATTCAATATTTATACCAAATACAATTTAGAGAAAGAAATGAAACAAACTTCATTACTTTCTAAAACTAGTGAAGTTTTCCAACAACACCAAAAATACCATTATATTGAATCTTTGATTGTTTATCATTAAACATATAAAGCACATAAATATTCTCCGATTGTTAAGCTTCACTTTATTAAACACAACCACCCTTCGCTAAAGTTAATACAATAATCACAAAGACAATTGATAATGAACGACACATTCTCTATATAGTTTGCTGAAACACAAAAGAGGCATCGCCACAAATCATTTTTCATTCATGACCACTCCAATATCTTTTTTTTTTTTAAATTTTTTTTTTTAACCATGACATGAAATTAGATACATAAGTCTACCTACAAGAATTTGTTAATACATGTATGACTCAATCTAAAGCTCATATCAATTGAAGTTTCTCTAAGAATCTCATTATTAAATTTTATTGAAAACTTAATGTGTTTAATCAAATCTCCATCTTCTACAAAACATAAATAGAAATGGGAATATCTATTCTTGATCTTTTGATAACTGATATAACAAAAAGGAAAATTAGAACGGAGAAGAAGAGTTAAGAAGAAGAAAATTTACCTAGTGTCGGCTAGGGCTGCTGTTTGCGAACGGCTAGGAGGAGTTTTGTACTGCTTATGAACTGAGAGAAAACCGAATGGGAGAGGGTAAGCCTGGAGCTTTTCACGAACTGAGATGAACGACGAGCCAAGGTTGGGCTTCGTTCACGAACTGGAAGAGAGAACCAAGCGGGATCTTTTTTGTGAATTCCGAACAGAGAGAGAAACTGATGGAGAGTTCGGTTTCTCCTTCAGGATTTCGGAACTGAGGGAGAAAGGGGCTGGCTGTGCGATTTCTGGACTGGGAGAGAGATGATTCTCTCTGTGCTTGCAAACTGAGAGGAGCGGTTGTTGCTGAGATTTGCGAACTGGGAAGAGGCACAATCCTTCTGTGCGTGCGGATTCAAGGAGTGCCGGTGTAGTTCATGAAATGAATAGGAGAAGAGGCCGGCTGTTCGGACTGGAGATTTCGCAAGCAAGAGGAGGCGACGGGCTGAAGGCTTGCGAACAGAGAGGGAGTAACTTGTGCGAATAAATGTGTCGTGAGTGAGGGAGAGAGTTCTTATTTTATCTGTACCAATATATGAGAAGGAGTTCTGAACTGCCAAGAGGAAGAATTACGTCGGTTAAGGCTTGAATGCGAGAGTGGGGATCGTGAGTGGAACTGCCAAAATGCTGAGAGACGAAGAGGGAAGGGAGTTCATGAGTTGTAGAGGGCGTCGACCTGGGAAGTTCCGAACGGTTGGGGAGAACCGAATAGGGGACTTGCTCTATACGAACGAGAAGGAGATGGGGCTTCTTTCGTGCGAATCTAGAGAGGAGTCGGGATGAACAGTTCGCGAATGGGAAGAGCGACCGAGCGGGAGGAAGGGGTTTGCTAACTGGGGCTGGGTGGTTTCCGAATATGAGAGGGATGGATCGTAGGTTGCAAACTGCCGTGGTGTGGCAAATTATTGGGTCAGGTGACCGAAGCCATCTCT
>NW_021441018.1:0-328 GCF_001605985.2 Dendrobium catenatum | reverse complement strand
ATGTTTGAACTTCTTTTTCTGTGCTTTAAAATCTGAGTATTACATGCGTGTCTCTACTTGCAAAAATGGTAAAGAAATTTGGGATAAGTTGTGTATCACCTATGAAGGCAGTAATGAGGTTAAACAATCCCGTTTGAATATTCTCATGCATGATTACGAACTTTTTTGTATGAAACCTCATGAATCAATTTCTGACATATACACTAGGTTTACTCAGATAGTTACTTCACTGCATGCATTAGGAAAAGAACTTTCAAACTAAGAAAATGTAAATAAGATTTTGAGATGCTTTCCTTCGTCATATGATACTAAAATCACTGCAATCACT
>NW_021441017.1:0-268 GCF_001605985.2 Dendrobium catenatum | reverse complement strand
CTAGCCTTAATCAAAAGTTCTCTCTCGTGATCGGGAGGGGTAATTAGCTATAGGGGCTTGCACCTATAGGAAACCAAAACTTAGATCATAAAGTTCTCGCAAAATGAGGGCGAAATCTCTAGGTAGTGTATTATCTACAAACCCATCTGCCTTCCAAATATTACCTCGGAACTTATTCAGTTAAAACCCCCTCGCCGAATAAAAAGAAAAAGCGGGCGGAGGCCGGGGCCGAATTTTTGGAGCCCACAAAGTTCTCCATGTCTCTACA
>NW_021441016.1:0-317 GCF_001605985.2 Dendrobium catenatum | reverse complement strand
GCATGCATTAGGTAGAGAGATTTCAAATTCTGAGAAATTTAGTAAGATTCTAAGATGCTTACCTAGTTTCTACGATGCTAAGATAATTGCTATCACTGAATCTAAAAACCTTAATGTTTATTCTATTGATAATCTCCTTGGGTCACTCATTACATACGAGCAAGGAGTGAGTCAAAGGCGAAGTGATGAAGGTGAAAAGAAGTAGTGAACGATGGCATTAAAAGCAAACAACTCAGAAAGTGACAGCTCTGTAGGGGAGGAAGAAGATGATATAGCACTAATGACCCGACAGTTCAAGAACTTCTTAAAGAGAAAAC
>NW_021441015.1:0-311 GCF_001605985.2 Dendrobium catenatum | reverse complement strand
TTTCTTCTCCTCTTCTTCTTCTTTTGGAGTCTACACCTACTCTAAAGGTGCCCTTTCTTCTTGGATGCCAAGAAGCTTATCAAATGGTGCTCTTGTTGCACTAATCTCAAGCCACAACAAGATCTTTCTCCACCTACAATCCTTTCCAGTATGCATGCAGCAACCCACAAGAATCCCCTTCACAGCCCTCTTTCCACCGTGCCTAGCAGATTTCCACCAACTAATATGCTTCATGGAGGGCCAAGAAGTGGCGCACCTTTAGAGTACGTTTCGACTCCAAGAGAAACTAGAAGGTGAGAAACAAGAAATTT
>NW_021441014.1:0-459 GCF_001605985.2 Dendrobium catenatum | reverse complement strand
AGTTGTGGGACTTGTTGAAACCAAAGTAAGCTCATTGAATAATCTACATATTTTGGGTTTTTTGGGAGAAAAATGGGAATCGTTTATGGTTCAATCTGATGGCCTTTTTGGAGGTATTTTGGTTCTATGGAGGAAGGATTTGGCTTCATTTTCAGTGGTGGAAGTTTCTTCACAAGTCATTATTAGAAATCTGGATGTAGTAAATAAAGGATGCTGGGTTGTATCCACAATTTATGGTAGTAGGAATATGCTTGATAGGAAATCTCTATGGGAGTGTTTGGAGAAGGTTTATTCTGATATTAAAACTTCAGTTATTGAAGGAGACCTTAACTGCATTCTAGTACAGGCGGAGAAGAGTGGAAGCAAGAAATTTGTCTTTTCTCAAGGTGCCAAAGATATGAAGATTTTTATGAGCAACAAATACTTTCACGAAGTGGGGTTTATTGGACACAAATTTAC
>NW_021441013.1:0-243 GCF_001605985.2 Dendrobium catenatum | reverse complement strand
GAAAGCACAAAAGGATGTCAATAAACTTGATTTTAACGCCAAAAACAGCTCTAAATAAGAACAAATAATGACGAGGGTTCCATGAAAATGAGATATAGTTCTCGATCCATGATTGTGGTAATTGATTTTCAACCATTAAAGTTTTTAAACAAGAATGATAAACTTGTTTTTTCCTGTCTAATAGCTGCAATATTTCAGCAAAATAGTTGATAAAGTAATACCATGCCCTCTATCATTTTAAAA
>NW_021441012.1:0-225 GCF_001605985.2 Dendrobium catenatum | reverse complement strand
GAAGCCAGCCAACATACTTTTATTCATTCAACATAGGCAAGCAATTCAAAGATGTAAGTAGTTTATGATGAAAGTTTCTTTTAACATGTAAATCACAATTATAACATGCTATTTTATCTTAAAAATAAAATAATGAAGTAATCAAATTAAATTTTATTATGAGTGCTAATTAATTTTACTTAAAAAATAAAAAAAAACTAATATCTAACTTATATTTTAACACTC
>NW_021441011.1:0-234 GCF_001605985.2 Dendrobium catenatum | reverse complement strand
CGTCTCCACATTAGAACCGTAGCCACTCCGAGGAAGAAGGACCCTTAGATCGTCGTTCGTGGATAGGTAGCTCGAAACCCAAAGAGGGGAGATGATCGACTTAGGTGGAGAAGGCCAAGGGTAGAGCAAAATTCCAAATTCTGAAATAGCTCCAGAAGGCTGACGTTGGAGGATGGCTTTGGCCTGAGAAGAGCAAGCCACGTCCAGGTGAGAATTTGGGTAGGGGAGAAAACT
>NW_021441010.1:0-544 GCF_001605985.2 Dendrobium catenatum | reverse complement strand
AATGAGAAATGTAATAAATGCATAACAATTATTCTCTAATTTAAATAATAGTACTGAACATATAAATAAATTGAAATTCATATCACAGAGTAGTTTAGATCATATTTTCCAAACCCAGACACAACCTCAAAGGATTCTGATCCCTTATAACTCCATTTTTGTTTGTGCTTATAGAACCAGAACATATCACATATCCCTGTCTCAGATAGAATCTCAAAGAATTTTGGCCCCTTATAACTCCCAGTAATTCCCTGACATAGACAGAATTTTAAAGAATTCTGGCCCCTTATGGCTCCCAACAGATATAATTTAATCACATATGTACATATATTATCACAATATAACAATTAAAGAGTAATTAAACAAATGACAAAATTTCACAGTATTTTGTAACGATAGACAACAGAAAATCCAACTAGACAAGAATGCACATTTTCATAAAATTACAAAATTACTAGGAATTGTGTAAAACAATATTTTAAGACTTTTATTACACTACATCATTATTTTTCAACATCTAGATACTTTTCTATTAACCCCCCCC
>NW_021441009.1:0-22968 GCF_001605985.2 Dendrobium catenatum | reverse complement strand
CGTGGCTCCGTGTTTTTTTTAATAGGACACGCGTATCCGATACGCGTGTCCAGTCAATTTTAAATAATATTTTAATCAGACACGGAAAGGCCGTATCCGACACGTATCCGTGCCGTATCGGAGGCGTATCCGTATCCGACACGTATCCGATACAGCACGCCTCGTAAATAGGAGTATCCGTGCAACATAGCTTGTAAGTATGCTGCCATCTTCCTTGCAACTCTTATCCATCATTGCAAGTGAACTATCATAGTCCAAGATACCCACATCATGGCTTTGGAACCCAGCTATGTCCTTCACGATTTTCTTGTTGCTACTTTCAAACTGTCCCTTTTAATTGACATGCTTTCCATAAGTCAACTGTGGCACTCGTCAAAGACTTTGCTTGATGACTTGTAAGCGGGTTGTCATATCCTCCATCATATTCTTGTTGTTTGTGAATCCTTATTTTTCAACCCCTTGTCTTCAGAGGCGACTTGCAACAAGTAAGATGAACTTGTGTTATTAGTCTCCATTTACAATCATAGCCTGTGAGCGAATAATGCCAAGGATCACAAGCCCTTTATTATCTTCGAAAGTAACTTGTGGTTCACAAAGAATTTATTTATGGATGATAATTTTTAGAGATCCAGTAGTAGAGGAGAGGGGGGATGGACTAACAGCAGGAGAGCAGGCAGTAAGAGATCGCAAAGTAGAGGCATACGTATCCAACCAATAGGCAGAAGTTCAAATCGCATATTGCTCTATGCCAAAGGTGAACTAAAAACAAGGTTTCTTCTAAAAACGTGAACTTGAATGAGAAATTTCTATTTCGTATAGTATAGAAAGTAATAACGACAAAATCCTTTCTTTCTCTTTTTAGAGTGCGCATAGACGTGGTTTAGGTTTTAGGTGAAAGGGTTTGCGCCTTCTCTTGTTTCCGTTTTGGGCGGTTTCTAGGGCAACTCGTTTCAACTACTCTAGGACTAGACGTCTTTCCAATTTTTTGAATTGTAAATATCTAATTAGAATCAAATGTATGACTAGATCCTAAGAGTCTTAGCTTAGCGCCACGTCTTTGTTCAACATCAACATGAAATTTTCTTTAATGTGTGGCTTGTGTTGGGCACCCTATATATTTTGTGTCAATTATTTGACAGTGTTCGACACAAGTTTCCCATTCATCATATAATTCTCACATCTCATAGATGAATGTGCTATCCATCAAATTATCTTCAATCACTTAAAATCATGATTGAAGTATATTGCTTGTGTTCATAATATACCCCATTTTTAGTTGATTGTTACTTAGTGGTGAGTTACACTTAATGTTACAAGTCAATCATCATGATCTAAAAGCCTCATATCATGGTTTTGTGATCGACATCTCCCATATCTCTTGTTTCTTGTAAGCAAAATATACTTGCAAATTCTGTCTTGAAGATAATTCAATGTGTATGATAAGTTTAACATCTTCATTCATTTGTATTCCAATTGAGATGATTGTTACAAGTTAATAGTTATCTTTCCAAAAATTTCATGCAAAAAGTTTGTAACCAACTCATGCTTGAGTCTCTTTCTTATTTAGTTGTCTTTGATTGAGTCATTTTTATGATTCATGAGTTTCATTTTGGGTTTTAATTAAAGTTTAAGTCCAATGTCATTTGTTCAATATTCACTTGAGTTCAAAATGTGTCCCCTGCTGTCCTTTAGAGTTCAAGTCCTTGTTCTTTTTCAGACAAAATTTTGACAGCCTCCCGGCATCTCCCCCGTTTAGGGGAAAAACCAAGAGGCAGCCTGCCCGCCACGTCAAGACAGACGTGCACGGTCGGTGTTGTGGGACTCCGCGGCCGTAGTCTTCATCCTCCATCATGCCAAGAAAGGCATGCATGGGTCTTCTAAAAGCACATGTTAAAAAAAAAAAAATTCCCCCGCTTACGGGTACTTATTTTTTGCCCTGTCGTGCTAATAAAAGTGCGCATAAGGCTTGCCCGTCTCGTCATAAGCATCGCACCGAGCTCCCTCCCACCACGCTAAGAAAAGCGTGCATAGGAGGTCCCTCGGCGCGCCGCAAACGTCGAAAACAAGACTTTATGGGAGGATTAATCGCCTCACCACAAGCACCGCGACGAGCTTCCTCCCACCGTACTAAGAAAAGCGCGCATGGGTGGTACTTGCCACGCTACAAGCGCCGAAATGGGTTTTTCCAAAATTTGTAAAATTCTTTTCTTCCATTTTTTTTTTGAAACTCTTTTTTTCTCTTTTTTTTTTTTGCTTCTTTTTTTTTTTTTTTAATTGTGATGATTCTTCACTAACATTTCCATGAGATTTGGTAATGATATTTGCACATTTCTCATCCTCATGTTTGAAGATTAATTTGATGTACGAACCTACTGATCCAAATATGTGAAAACCTTGTTGATGCTTACAAGAGTTAAGGACTAGGTCATGGTAAGGATTGCTGATCTCCAGGTTGGTGGAATCATTTGTCTTTATGGAAGGAAAACAATTCAAACCCGAACTATGGTTTTCGGCTGCTCTATCCTTTGTTATTCCACAACATTATGCAGCCAACTACTGATTTCCACCTGTGGCCAAGTGTTCAGTTGAAGTTGTTTCCAAAGTCCAACTTTCGATAGAGATTGTGACTCTCTCTAAGAAAGATCAATATTGGTCTCATAGGAGCAGGTGGACAAATTTCTGTAATACTTGACAGCAAAGTCAAAGATAAAGGTGTCTTGCATTCTTCGGCAAAATAAGGGAAACCATGGCTTTAGTGGAAATATCTTTTGAGCTGAATGAAAATTATCATTTAAAATAAAGAATTGAAAACTGACTCAAAAAAATTGCTCCTCTTCATCAAAATCCTTAACTGAATCACTTTCTACATTTTCCTTAGACTCACTTCCAGCATCAAAATCCAGTTGCCTCCAAAGAGGTACATATGAATTCTTTAACTTCTTCTTGGGCACGAGCATTAAATCTTCTGTTCAGGAACAAAAAATGGATCAAATTTTCTTTCAGCTGGAGTCTCGATTTCCAAAACCACCTCTTCATCCTCCGTTCGATGCCTTTGTCCGAACAAGAAGCTTGGCAAGGAGAATCTTTCACTTCCAGAAAACTTATTTTCTCCAAGCAGGAGACTTTTGAAAGGAACGAAGTCAAGGCTGCCGGCTTGCTGCGTGTATTGTGTCTACAGTGGGCTGATCTACATAGGAAATCAGAGAAGACTCTAATAGAACGGTTTGGGGAGGAGATCCGGCTAACTTGCTGTAGGGGACGAACGGGAGGTGAAGCTTGGCCGAGTGGAATTGAGGATCTGATCGTGGAATTCAGAGATTAAAGATGGGATGGGAAGGTTTTGAAGTGGCTCACGGAAGTTGGTTGTGAGCTGCTGGAAGGAGTTGAGAGGTGAAACGGGAATGAGAACAGAGAGGTGCTGGTTGGACAGCTGATGGGAGGGGAAAACAGGGGAGAGCAAGAGGCTGAAGCTTGGAGAATGAGAATGAGAGGGAAGGCAAGTGTTGGCAGCTGCAAGAGATTTGGAAAGTCTGTATGCTCGTGGATTTGGACGGAGGTTGGAAACGGCTGAAGGAAGTGGGAGAGGAGGTGTGGGGTTCGACTTCAGTGGAAAAAAGGACTGAGGGAAAAACAAACATTTGTTTGTTTCATTTTGATTTAACAAGGAGACGAAGGGCTGATCAAGGCCAGTCACTGCCATTTGCGGGATTTAAGGATTTAGCAAAGATTTTCGACACAGACGAGGTAAGGTATTAATTTTGATTTAAGTTTTCATTTTGACTTTCTGATTTTGGGTTGAATCCATTGGTAATCCTAATGATGACTTACCCTTATTAGAAATATCATTAATTTAAGCGGCCAGCAATGCATCAATCAACAAAAATGGCCTTGATTCGTGTGTTTTCTCGATTTACGTGCATTATGCATTGTTTTGTGTGTTAATTTCATTGTACAAATTTCTTTGTGTGAATTGGTAATGCATTTAGGGTATTAACGATGTTCTGGAAGCAACGACGGAGTCCGTTTCGCTATCGGAATTGGTTTGGGCAACCTGGAGGCTCTTTCCTCGGTATGTGTGTTATGCCTCGAGATTCGTGCCACTAATCCGAATGATCCAAATTGAGCATAGAAAGTGGTAGTTTTTGAGTATTTGCAATATTCTGGTCGCAATGGCGAAATTCGTTTTGCGAACGGACATCATTTGGATAGCGACGTGATCGATTTTCCTTGAAATTCATATTGTTGCCTCGGGATCCGTGCCACCAATCCGGATGCTTCAAATTGAATAAACAAAATATAGTTTTCATAGGTTGACAACATTTCGGACGCAACGATGAAGTCTGTTTGTCGATTCGACGTCATTTGATCAGTCTCGCGCTTTAATTTCAGGTGTTGGTCATCCCTTTTGGCCGATCTCATTCTGTTCGATTGCGAGGGCCTCGAATTAATAGATTTTGATGTTCTGATCGGAATGCCACTGTCCGTTTAGCATTCAGAGGTCATTTGACCCTTCAAGTGACGTGCGACGCTAAGGCGTGTATCGCTTTATTCACCAGTTTGGATCCTTTCTTGTGTGGTTTGAGGTATAGGGGTCAACAGTCTTCTAGGGCATTGATTAAGCTAATAAAGTCATTAGTGGAGAAGAAGCTCAATTAGGCATGGACTCACCAATGTTCAAGCTCCACGAGAGTTAATAGTTATCTATACACTCACGATTCCGAACAGCAAGCTCTCGTTGTGAATGGAAATGTTGGGAATGTACCAAGGGAGACGACATATCAAACATCCAGTTGCTGATGATGTTGTCGTTTGTTGCAGTCCATGACCCCTAGCTTAAGATTTTGATGATGACAAATAATATCGATTGAATTACCTTATTATTCATTGAATATTTTGAATGTTGCTCTTGTCTGTGAGTACTAACATTTCAGGGAGATCACATATTGCTCAAGACAACAGAGGACTCGAGGCTGGGTAGAATAGGATGTGAAGTCTGTAAATTTGTATTTTTTATTTTTTTTTTAATTTTTTCTCTTCTTGCGTCTGGCCACAAAGTGTATGCAAACTGAGCAACCATGCACACATACAGTGGGAGAGTTTTTTTTTTATAGGAATTTTTTTTTTCTCTATAGATCGTTCTGTACGATTTTAAATTGTATTGTACGAACTACTATGGCTCAACGACTATCTGTGAACTAATCATACTGTACGATCATTATCGTATTGTTCAATGTGTTTTTAATTTGAAACTCTAGTCATCCGATTGATTTAAGTAAGTTTTTAAATTTTGAATTTTGAACTGATCGTATTGAATCGTACAGTATGAATTTTGAATACTTACTTAAATTAACTCCCATGATTAGTCAATTAAATCAAGGAATAATTACTGATTGGTGATCATACTGTACGACATGGTTCGCACCATATGATGAACCGATACTATTTTTTATCGTCCCGAACATCGTACCGGACGATCCCTTGATTTTTGAACTAATCGTACTGGATGATGTAAACATCGTACCGGATGACCTGAAGCTTTTAATAGATTGTACTCTACGAAGTAGATCGTACCAGACGTTGAACAAAGATGAGTTTTGGTCGTCCCAACGTTCGTTCTGTACGAACATAATAAATATAACGTATCGTATTGGATTATATTTGTATTGTATTGTACGATATTGTTCAGAAATATTGCTTGTTCGTGCTCCTTCGTACCAGGACGAAGGATATTTTGCAATGATCGTACTGTATGAACAGAAATGGCTAGATTGAAAATTTAGGGTTTCTTGGAGCCTGATATATATATATATATATTACTTTTGTCTTTTGAAATAAGATATGTGAGAGGAACATGATAAGAAGGGGACTTCTTGAGAGGGAGCTACTTGATGAGATTTTGGGTTTGTGAGAGGAAGGAGAAAATGAGTTTGTGAGGGAGGAGTGTGAGGGGATCACATGGTTGCTCCAAGCCTGCTGCACTCTTGCTCCTCCTGTGGCCCGAGAAAATCTTGTGGGAAGCTTTCTAAGGGGGAGATCCTTCAAGGTCTGTATCCTCAAAGGTACTCTGCCTTCTCCAGGAGGGAGAAAAACGAGAAGGTTCGCTGCCGTCACCGGGAGGGTGACATAGCGTCTGGTACTCTGCCATACTGGGGAAGGTGAAAGTGAGGTTTTGTAAAGGCTTCTCCGCCTCGCTGTGGGTGCAAAAGGAGAATTACTTTTGAGTAGTGAAATTCCCGGAGTGGAAGACTCCGGGGAGTGGACGTAGGTCAAGTGATTGAACCACTATAAATCTTATGGTGTTTTTTTTCCGTTTACTGCACTTTACTTATGTTTTGCATCTTATATTTGCTGTAACTGCTTGGTGAAAATTCTATTCTAGATTTGTTGTTATGTGATTTAAAATTTCACCACTTATGTGCAATCATATTTTAATTATTCGCTTCAGTATCAAGTTAAGTTTTGTTTGAAAAGTAATAGCACTCGATCTAAAGAGGCAAGGCTATTGCTAGCAAGTTTAGAGCATCAGAGAGCAGATTATGAGCACAAAGTAAAATGTATGTCGATGCTAGGATGTGTTGGCATCAAAGGATTGGGACCATATAGGCAGAAGCTAGCATGAGTAGATCCAAAGCATAGGCAAGTACATTACTCATGTAAGTAGCATATACCTCATGTGAGGACAAAGGGCCGGGACCGCAAGTGCTACTAGCAAACATGCACTCGGGTGTGAGGATGAGATACAGAGAGCAAAATGGTAGGAGTTTGAATCTTAATTCAATAAATTGTATGATATAGTTGATTAATTCTTTGCTACAACCAACTTTTTTGCATATTTGGCCTAATTAACCTATACATATTATGCATAATGTATAAATCTTTCATATTTTTGGTTTTTACTTGTATAGGACTTCTGATCACTAATAATGAAATTTAAGATCGATCTTCACATTGATATTGAATAAAACATCAAGTGTTGTTTCCCTCTTTACCTAGTCCAAGTTGGCTCCTTTCTTTCCTGATCTGTGCACACTTTTCTCCTTCTATGATCCCTCCTCCCCTCACCATCTCTTAATGTTTCTTTATTCTCTCTCTCTCTCTCTCTCTCTCTCTCTCTCTCTCTCTCTCTCTCTCTCTCAATTCTTTTCACTCCCAACCACCTCCTTGATATTTCTACTTGTTCTTTGTCACGGTAATCCCCCATCAAAATTCTATTCCAACCAATGCCTTCCTCTTTATCAATTTGTAGTACCAAGACATTCTATGATAGGATCTTAACATGTCCACATCATAATAAGTGACCTAAGGATTTATTGGTAAAAAACAACCTTTAAAGAGTCTAGGGAGCCATCTTGGTGCTACTTTCCTCATTGCGTTAGAATCCCAACTAGCTAACCACATGAGTGCTTTTCAACTCTTTAATTTTGTTTACAAAAAAATTTATGATGCACATTTCTATTTTATCTAATTATTTCATTCCCTTCATGTTGCTTTGAAAGAGATCAAAACCAAAACACTTATACTTATCATAAACTTATTTTCTTTTCAAAATCCAAAGGTTGACTTGAGCATTGAAGTAATCTCCGCTAAATCCTAAGGATTGTTTTAACAATATTTTATTATTTATGTATGAAAGCCTTAAGGTTAACACTGTCATTGTCAGGTCCTAAGTCCTGGATGAGAAAAATAAATGGTTGTATTAGGTAGTCGATAGCCAGTATTAAACCTATCGAATAATCATGACATGAATCATTTAATACAATGTGTTGATGCTAGGATGTTCCTTGGAAGCGATGCGCTGTATGGCTTGAACACAGCAAGAAGTGTGCAAGGGTCACTACATCGGTGTGGGCTCCGAAAATTCGACCCCGACCTCCGCCAGCTGTTCTTTTTTATTCGGGGGAGTTTTAAAGGAATTAAGTTCCGGGATAAATTTTGGGAAGGCAGATGGGTTTGTAGATAAGACACTACCCAGAGATTTCGCCCTCATTTTGCAACGACTTTATGATCTGAGTTCTAGTTTTCTATATGCGCAAGCCCCTATAGTTAATTACCCCTCTCGATCACGAGAGAGAACCTTCGATTAAGGCTAGTCGTTGATGAATACATCATATCCTTAGATACATGATATCCGACATATAGTAACAATGGGCATAAGATGTTGGAAAATTGAAGAGTTTGGAGATTTTATATTTAAAATTGAAAATTTCACCATCATGCACTTAAAGCAGATGGTGGGGGAATGGATGATGGACCCGATCAAAATCTTATGGTTCCGTTGTCCCGGGCCATCATGGTCCCTGATCTACTTAGTCAGAGGAGGTAGTCGACCCAACCTAACAAAAGAATCCTTGTCGGCAGCCATAGGTTGCTTCGTCCAAGGGGACCTTGTAGACCTGTGGTGAATGTCTGTCTAAGGGGACAAATTTAAATTCACCTTAGCTAACAGAGGGCTTTATGCCTTGTCGATTATATCCTATTAATTCATAAAAAAAAAAATAATAATAAAAAAAATATCTCAAGGATTTGATACCACTAAGGAACGTATTGGCTCTGACCATAATCGGTATTTCGTGGTGCCATTTGGCGGTAAAACCACCGGTTCAGAGGGCCCCAGGTCATAACCGTTTATCTTGCGGTGCCATTTGGCGGCAAAATCGCCGGTTAGATGACACATACCACATCCTTACTGTCAGGAGATTGTTTGAGAATGGATCATAGTAATATTTTCTACCAGGTATTAGCTATTTATGAGCTAAAGTAGTTTTCAATTTGTCCACTTCGGCAAACTGTTGCGGGGGGTGGATAAATTTTATTTTAAGTGGTTTGAATAATGGATTTCAATTTTAAATATTTGGGTTTTTGGAATTTTGAATGACATTTTTGGAGTTTTAGAATTTGAATGAACTTTTGGGGGGCATTTGAAAGTATTTTGAATCACCCCTCTGGTTGACATCTACGTTCAACACGATCATCATTGAGGTGACTTTGACATCACTTGAAAATATTTGAATTTTGTAGGAGTTTGAGAGCATCTTGAAATATTTAAAATTAACCCCTCCGGTTGAGATCTGCATTCAACACGGCCATCATCAGGGTGACTTCGACGTCACTTGAAAATATTTGAATTTTGTAGGAGTTTGATGGCATTTTGAAATATTTAAAATTTATCATTTCTGTTGAGATCTGCATTCAATACGGTTATCATCGGGGTGACTTTGATGTCACTTGAAAATATTTTAATTTTGTAGGAGTTTGAGGGCATTTTGAAATATTTAAAATTAACCCCTCCAGTTGAGATCTGCATTCAACATGACCATCATCAGGGTATATGGGATCATTATTTGACTAAACCTTATCGACCATATCAACTTGCCGATAAGGGATCTAATTTCGTAGGCTTTATGCTTTTGTTAGTGAATTCTCATTGTTATAGGCCTTGAAAGCCTAATATGAATGTATTAAAATAAATATACCGGTCGCCACAATCGTATATTTGTTTGATGGTTTGAGCCATGTTGACTCCTATTGATCTGCATAGAAGTATCATATTCGAATTTGAATTCACTTATTAGTCCACACAGCATTCCTAGACGTCACGTATGTACTTATAACACGCTCGTCGGGGCCTATATAGGTGTTTGAGGGCATTTTATAATTAAACCCTATCGACTCCTTTTTACCTGCTTAGGATGATCGGGTTTAAATTTAATAATCCGTGCAGCATCCCTAGACGTCACATATATTCCTACAATATGCTCGTCGGGACCCATGCTGGTGTTTGGGGATTGTCCACCCTTTTTTGTATGCCTGTGTATACAAATTATAGTGCATGTGCTGAGGTATTTTATAATTAAACCATGTCGACTCATTTTTACATGCTTAGGAGGATCAGATTTAAATTTAATAACTCGCGCACCATCCCTATACATCACATGTATTCCTACAATATGCTCGCCGGGGCCCATGCAGGTGTTTGGGGATTATATACCCCCTTTTTTGTGTACCTATGTGTATACAAATTATAGTGCATATGCGGGGGTATTTTTGAATGTTTTACTTATGCATGTAATAATCATTTGAGTATACATAGTGTTTCATTTGAAAGCTTATGCAAGCTTTCTATCTGCTTGTATATGGATTGTAGATTTGGTGACGTAGTGTAGTAGCTTCTAAATAGAGTTATTCACTGCTTTATATAGGTATACTGTCGTGCACTACTCATTGCTTTCTGCATGTGGATCATAGTGCACTAATGAATCTCTTGCTTGTGTTTCCAATTCATTTGCATTCTGAATCATTTTGCAAATTCTTTGTGAATGCTTAGATGTATGCACCCATTTATGATGTCTACCCTTCAACAGTCCTGACCAAAAACTGGGAATATCTTTATCGGGTAAGGAGATTCCTTCTCACCTGCCAAGATGTTATCTCTTGAATATATTTGTCCACTTAGTGGAGCCTTCATGAGGCTGGAGCAAGGGGGGAGTGGGGCAGTTTTGATGCAACTGATCAAACATATGAAATAGATAGGAAAAGCCCCAACCAGGCAACAAATGGGTAATGTTACTATTTATACTTTCAATACTGATATCAAGAATAATTTCTTCTTTTACAAGCATCAAAAGTTTCTCTTCTCCTTGTTATTAAACACCTTCAGAACAACAACCTTCTTTACCATAGTCATGTCGGTCTCGATTTGCTCATATGTTTCCAACCCAAATCTTTGTTGAGGAAAATCATCCAACATATCAAGGAAACCCCTTTTTTTTAAGATCCATTTAATACTATTATAATGCAATGTTTTAAAAGGCAAAATCGGGAATCGAGGCGTTTTGGCTAAGCGAGGCGAGGCGTAAGCCTCGAGGCGGATTGAGGCGTAAGCCTAAAAAATTATAAAAATAAAGCAATTTAAAATTATGAATAATGACAAAAATGTCAAAAAATAACAAAATATTACATCAATTGTGAATTTGATGATTTGTTCTAAGATAACATTAGTATATTACTAGAAAAGAAGATTTAAAATAAACTCACTTAAAAATAAAACACCCCTTTCGGATCAAGACCCAATGCAGGCTCATCATCACTTTGATTTTCTTCAGAAGAATCTTCATAATTAATGTCAAAGTCATCATCAAACTATTCTTCATCTATAATATTTTTTCCTTTATCCCCTATATCAGTTAATATTTCGTTAGCTCTAGAATGAAACAATAATAGTATAAAAAAATAATTCATTATATTTAAGAATACCTTTGAATTTTTTTGAAGCTCTAATATCACTTTGTTTCTTTCTTTTATATACATGAGTAGTTGCTTCACTGTCTTCATTGACTTGAGTTTCTCCTTCTACTTCAACTTCAGAAACATCAACATTCTTAGGAGTAACCCATTCATCATCAGATTTGTAAATCACAACAAGTAAATGATCAATTTCATATAAATGCTTCCTTGCTTCTGTAATTTGAAGATATTATCTTTCAGTTTTTTGTTAAATATAATATAAACAAAGTTTGTTCAGTTCGATCTGTGGGCCAATCGATTTCTTCTCTTAGTGTGAATTTGATTGAAGATGCTCCAATTATGCTCGCATGCAGAAGCCGAACATGTTAGGCTAAGAACTTTAACTGAAAAAGCTTTCAATTCAGAAACATCATCTCCAAACTGACTCCACAAACGTTCTACATGAAAATGAAAAAATATTTTATGAATATTGATTGAAGTATAAGACTTGAAAATAAATATTAAAATTAAAATTATAAATATACAAATTATAAACATACCAGGAGATCGTGTTTTGTAGCATGCTTTGTGCTGCCTCTAAATCCAAACATTCCCTTCTTCAGATGAAATTTCTCAAGTTGATCATTCACTTTGAGGTAGTCTTCTTCAGAAATGAGTCTGTTCATACATGCATAGAAACCAGTTTTCACCTCTTTATCAACATGAAAGTCTTTTATCATAATAATGAGGGTTTAAATAGTATGCAGCAGCATGTAAGTGTTTGTGTAATTGACGATCCCACTTTTCATCTAATATTCCCAATATTTCTTTTTTTGTAGGCACTTTCTTGATCTCTCAAATCTTTTGCAATATCTTATTTAGCCCTATTCATTGCTTCATAAATAAATCCCATGGGCGGGGCCCTCTCACCATCAACCATTCTAAGCACCTTAACTAATGGTATTGTTGTCTTCAAAGCATAATTTGTATTGCGCCAAAATGAATCATCTTTCATAACAATTTTTTTTACCTGTTTTCCTTCTTGTTTTTTTGACCATGAACTTTTATCCCGTTCTTTAGAAGCAAACATAGCTTGCAAAGGTTGCCTTAATTCCTTGAATCTCTGCAATATTAAATATGCAGTAGCAAATCTCGTAACAGCAGGTCTAATAATTTCCTTGTCAGTGAATTTTCTCATCAAATTGAGTACCCAAGAATGATTGTATATGAACTTATTAACGAATTTGTCCTTCAATAAGACTGATTTATGCTGAGGCAACTGCCCCAACCTCTCAAGCATTAAATCAATGCAATGTGCAGCACAAGGAGTCCAGTAAAGGTGAGGCCTCTTCTCCATTAACATTATCCCTGCAGCTTTATATGCTCTTGCATTATCAGTAACAACTTGTACTATTAAAGCATCACCCACTTCCTCAACAACTTCATCCAACATTTCAAACAATAATTGTGCATCCTTTACAAAACTTGAAGCATCCACTGATTTTAGAAAAACTGTTCCATATGGATTGTTGACCAAGAAATTAATAATACTTTTATATCGAATATCTAACCAACCATCTGACATTATTGTGACTCCTGTCTCAATCCAAGTATTCTTAACATCATCCACCATTTTTGAAGTTGTCTTGACCTCCTCATTCAGCATCCAAGTCCTCAGTTCATACATGATGGGAAGTAGTCCTCTTCCATAGCTTTAGCTTCCAACAGATCGTAACATATTAATCCATGAAGGATTCTTAACAACATTAAATGGAATCCCATTTTCATAGATGAATCTGGCGATATCCAAACAAACCCTATCATGAGTTCTTTTGTAGCAGTAGGAGGCTGAAGATCCTGAGTGTTTATGTTATCATCGTTATCAATATTTATCATAAATCTATTCATAGGACCTCGAGTGCTTCGGTTAGAAGAAACTAGATGGCTTCCACTACTGGAACCTTTATGCTGTGATCCATAATAAGAAGAGTTTCCTATCATCTCTTTCATTTTTTTTTGTATAACCTCCTTTGTGGTGGAAAACTTCTTTAAATAATCTGTGCATTCCTTTTTCACCTCATCAGGTACTTTTGCACATGGTTCCACATTGACATAAGTACAGGCTAGATGATCCTTCAACATCTTAATGCCACAAATTATGTGTTTCTCACAGAAATTACATTTCATGTAAACATATCCCTTCTTTGTACCATCGCAAGACACTTCTGCTTGTTGTATATGCTCCGTACCGAGCATGTACCGCTCCGTACAGAGCATGTACCGCTCGGTACCGAGCATGTACCGCTCAGTGCTGGCTCGGTACCGAGTATGTACCTAGCATGTACTGAGTGGTACCGAGCTTGTACCTGCTCGGTACTGAGCATGTACTGAGCGGACGAATGAAAGAAAGCCGAATCAGGAGTTATTCAAGCTTTCGTTACTGCACCTCAAAGTCAAGGCCACAACACCACTCACCTGCTATTCTGACCTAACCGAGGCTTGAACGTTTCTTGCACTCACAACTTCGGCTTCATTTCCTGCTTTCGAAACTGTTATTGCTTTTGAATTCGTTTCCTGCATCGTCTCCTTCTGACTTCGTCTCCTATACTCACGGCTTCGTCTCTTTCCCTCACGGCTTCGCCTATAGTTCATCTTTCAATTCTCACAGGAAGCCCTAATCCTATACGCGAATACACAAACACGAATCGGCTGCGTCGTATTTACATATATACCGAAGAAAAAATTTCGAGGCGGTTCCTCATACTGCCTTGAGGCGTTACGCTCTAATGCGTACGCCTTGTGGGAAAAAATTGTTGGCTTCGCTGGATGGTTCGAGGCGTAAGCCCTGATACGCATGACTTCCACCTCGACTTGAGGCGCGACTCAATGCGGACGCCTCGTCCGCTTTTTTAATGGTTGTTCTAATGGAACTGGGGCCTAATACTCTAGGGACTTGGATGGGTTAATTTTGTACCATAGTTTATAGGTGTCTCCTCCATCTCTTATGTTTCCTTTTGTTGCTTATGGATGAAATATACCTTATCATCCTTATAAAAATGTCTCCAATGCCAAATCATGTTTCTTTCAATCTTCTTGTTGCTTAGAAATGATCTTCTTCCTCGTATAGATGAACTTCTGTACTCGTACAAGCATCACATTCGTGTTCATTATCATATGCGGCAAGTTGCACCTCCTTTACATATTGTTCTTCTTATACAACAAACATTTGAACTGATATGACGCTCTTTCAATATTAATCGAAAACCTGGTGTTGCTGATTACAGGCATGTGATTATGTCTTCATCTGATCATTGATTGTGAGTTAATAATGTTAAGAATCATAAACTTTGATTGTCTCCAATTATCCTCAATCACTTAAGAACATGGTTGAAGTATATTGTTTGTGTTCATGACATGTCTTATTTTTATCCAATCAATTGTCACTTAAGAGTGAGTTATGCTCAATACTGTAAATCCATTATGATGCTCTAAAGTCATAATATTATGGCTTTGTAATCGAGCAATGCATCCAAAATCTTGTGCTTCTTACAGACAAACTACATTCATCACTTCTTTATTCTAAAAAGTGATTTGCAATTTGTATGATGAATTTGATAGCTTAATATCTTCATTTCAATTGCAATGATCCTTACAATTTAATTGTTATTGCTTGAAATTCTAAATCTTGCAAATCATTCATGAATAGATCCTTGCTTGTTCATTGTATACTCAAATCAAATCTTCACCTAAGTCTAAATCATTTAAACCATGCTCAAAATATGCTTGATTAGTGTCCAAATTAGTCTCAAGTTAATGTTCAAGTTTGAGTACAAGTGCATCTATTGTTCTTGTCAGCTTCAATCCACATTCAAGTTTACTTTTGTTTGTTCAAGTGGCAAGTCTAAGTCCTTACATGGTTCAAACCAAGTTCATAAGTCTCAAGTGACCTTGTTCAATTCAAGTTCATATTGATCAACTTTGAATCAAGTTTTCAATTAGGTCTTTTAGTTAATCATTCACATTTGTATTTAGTCAATTTAATTGTTCAAATCGAGTCCAAACAAAGTCCACTGTAATTGTCCAAGTCTCGTGCATTTTTCAGGGCCAATTTCGCCGCCTCCCGGGTGTTCCCCCCTCTAGGGGAAAAACCAATGGGCAACCTTCCCCTCGTCACTACTTGAGCGAGTTCAGATAGTGTCGGATGACACCGTAGTTGTATTTTTTTTAATCCCCGCCACTACAGATGAGCGTTTAAGGTCTTCAGGTACGTGTTTAAAAGAATTACATTTTATTTCCCCCCTTTGGAATACATGAGCGTTTGGCAGTAACTTTTTTTGTCCCCCTCTACTAGCTAGCACCCTAGGGATTACCACATCGTCGCAAGCGCCTAATCAGTTTCCCTCCCTACTACACTACGTGAGCATGTAGGGGTTTTGTGGCTCGTCCGCAAGCCACGAGAGAAGGATTTTAGTTGAGATTTACCTTATGTCGACGAGTCGTGTGGCTCGAGAATTCGGATAAGAGGAAAACATGCCTCTTTTATTAATTTAAACTAATTAATTTAATAATAAAATTTAAGATAATTAATTACAATTTGAAAATATGTTAATTATAATTTAATAAATTATCATATTTAATTTTAACTAGATAATAATTAATTTAAATTAAAAAGTTAATTATAATTAATTTTAATAAGTTTAGTTAATTATTAATAGTAAATTAACCATAATAATTATAAATTAAGTTATAATTTATTTTATTAAAACTAATTATTATTGATAATTAATTAAATATAATTAAATATTTAATATAATTAACTATTATAATAAATTAATAATAATAATAAGAGTAACAAAATGAAAGTTAGATTGCTGCCTATAAATATTTAGCTTGTAAGGTGCGATAGTTGACAAAATGGGTTAGTGAGTTTGTGGGCTTTCCCGGTTTAAATGAGTGAGGCTTTAGGTAGATGCATCAAGCCTAAGAGACTCGTTGAGTTGGCTCGGGAGGACCCAACTACAGTAATGACGGGGCTTTGGCTCTATGTGATGAGACATTTGTGAACTGTTACTTAAAGGGAGGACTTGGCTTGTGAGGAGATGGAGAGGTGGTTCGGACAAAAAGTAGTCGGCAGTGGAGTTCATCAAGGGAGATCTAGGGTGAGGGGAGTGGATTCGGGGGGGGGACTTGGACTGTATTAAGTAGGCGGCGGCTCTCTTCCCCTCTCCATCTCTCTCACTCTTTGAAGGATGGATTACGGCTTCGGCTTGGTTTGGGTCGCAAGAGGTGGAGATAGTGTAGAGTTTGGGAGGTTGGAGTGTGGATTTGGATGGAGTATCGGCTGTGGAAGGAGGTGCCAGCCTTGGCTCTGGGAGGCTTCGACGGGTTCAGATTTGTGAAATCTAGGTCACAGGTGCCGAAAAATCGAATGGGATGAAGGTGTCTGGTTGGATGCGGGAAGAAGCGAAGGCAACCGAGGGCTTCATTTGGTTGGATTTTAAAGGCGTTGAAGAGCAGCGTTCGATGCTCTGCGAGGGATTTGCGAGAAGCGACATGAGCGATGCCGCGTATACAGTATTTCAGCTGGATTTTCGCTGATTTTTGGAGAAAAATCGGCATGATTTTGGGATTCATCGGGTATAAGGTATGTTGCGTCCTGGGGTATTCGCGGCGGTGGAGAAATATAAAGTTTATCGTCTTAGCGCTGTACGAAAATCCGGCACGCAATCAGAAAAGGAGAGAGGGTCTAGCATTTATGAGACACCAAGATTTTTACATGGAATACCCCTGAAAAGGGGAAAAAATCACGGGGCCTAGCCCAGTTCGAATGAATCCACTAATATTTGCAATCGATTACAAATGAGGTCCTTCCTTGGGAGAAGGCCTTAGCTTGATGTACATCTTATAGAGTACATTACATGATGTAAATACAAAGAGTCACTATTGACATGTTCGTTTGGTCGGCAGGAGACCTGGGGTCTGGACGACCGTTGTCTGGTGATGTTGGTCGGAAGGACCGTAATAGACGACGAAGGTCGAAAGGACCGTTGTTGTCAGGAGACAAGGGTCACAAAGACCGTAATCTGCGGACGACGGAGGTCGGAAGGACTGTAGTATGCGGGCGACGTAAATCAGGAGGATCGTAGTAGGCTGGCGACGGAGGCCGGAAGGACTGTAGTGGGTGGGCGACATAAGTCAGAAGGATCGTAGTTGACAGGCGACGGAGGTCGGAAGGTTTGTTGTCTGACAACGAAGGTTAGAAGGACGACGTCAGGTAGAAGTCCAACAATGAAAATAAATTCATCTTTGGATAGATGTCCCGCGAAAGTCTGAATACCGGTAGAAGTCCGGCATCAGGCAGAAACTTGGCGAAGAGTGAATGTCCGGCGTTGGGTAGAAGTCCGACGCCTGTTGGTGTCCGAGGAGAACTCCAGCATTAATTGGGTGGAGTTTCGGCGTCAGGAGGGAACTCTGTCGTTAATTGGGAATAATTTCAACATCCCGTGAAAGTTGGGCAGAATTCCGGCGTCATTTGGAGTTCGGGCAGAACTCCGGCGGTGGTCGAGGAGGAGCTGATTCTCCTTCTCCTTCTTTTCTTCTTCTCTTCCTCTTGCTTGAGTCCCCTCTTATGAAAAAATGAGGACTCTATTTATAGTTTTTCTGGAGTTGCATAGCTCATAAATAGGCGTGAGATCATAGGCAAACAGGGAGTGGTCGAATGGACGACTGATATTAAATCCTTCGATCATGCACCATTTGTTGGATATTTGAAGGCCTTAGTGATGTCGGAATTCGGCGATCTTGGGCTCGTTAGATTTGTCTCGTCGAGCCGCTCGATTCGACTATAAGCTCATTAAAATCGGAGACCGTTTGGTAACTCAAATTGTGGCACAAACTTTCCAACAGCGCTTCGGGTGCTCGATTTGGGCTTATTTGGGCTTTAGATTGAGTTGAATTTGGTGTCGTTGGCTTCATACTTTCGAGACGCTCAGTTTGACTATAAGCTCGCTGAAATCAGAGTTCAAGTGCTCCAAGATTTAATTTTTTGAAGTTTCCGGCTTGATTTTTGCCTCGAGATTTGTGCTCGATCAAGATAATTTCATGATGACGTATCAAGGTATGTAAAATTTTTGTTATTTCCCTTTTTTATATATAGGCAGAGGTCAACAATCACCGCCTAGGTGCGATTTTAAATAGGTAAGGGTTTCTATATCATATAAGGATGTGGGCAAAGAAACTAGTCCGTGAAACTAAAATTAAGATAAGAACTTTGAATATATATTCCATTACAGGTAAATTAATATAATTAATAAATATTATGATTCATAGAAATATAAATTTTTAATGCATTTAGGAAACCAAATAGGTTTGAGAAAAGCCTAAAGAGATTGATAGTTTGGGATTTAAATTATGATATTCTTATAGGATTCGTACTAAAAGTGACGTAGGTATGATTATAGATAAGAGTTTGAAGGATAGTATTGTAAAAATTAATATAATTTGAGATAGAATTATAAGTTTAAATATTGTTATTGATGGTAAGATTATTAATATTATAAGTACTTGCGCTTCTTAAGTAAGTTTGACTATGAGTTCAAAATTAAAATTTTGAAATAATTAGAATAATTAATGTAAAAGATACCTCTTGAATAAATAGTTTTTATTGGGTGAGATTTAAATGGTCATGTTGGTAGAGATGTGGATGATTTTAAAAGCATTCATGATGAATATGGGTTTGGAGCAATTAATAAAGGTGGTACGACCATATTAAATTTTGCTATAACTTATGATTTTGTAATTACTAATACCTTATTTAAGAAAAGAGATGAATATCTCACCACTTATAAGAATTGATTTATTAAAACACAAATTGATTATTTTCCTATAAAAAATAGATCATTTAAATGTTAAAATTATTTCAAGTGAAAACTTATGTACTTAACATTGCTTATTAGTTTTGAATTATGGGCTCTGAAAATTTGGCCCTGGCCTCTGCCCGCTAATGCTTTTCTTCGGCGATGGAGTTTTAATGGAATTAAGTTCCGGGGTAAATTTTGGAAGGCAGACGGGTTTGTAGATAAGACACTACCCAAAGATTTTGCCCTCATTTTGCGAGGACTTTATGATCTGAGTTCTGGTTTCCTATAGGCGCAAGGCCCTATAGTTAATTACCCCTCCCGATAACGAGAGAGAACTTTCGATTAGGGCTAGTCGTCAATCAGATACGTAGAGATACGTGTTATCTAGCATATAGTGGCAGTATAAGCTTGGGAAATAACAAGGGGTTGATATTTAGAACTTGAAATTTCACCATCTTGCACTTAAAGTGGATGGTGGGGGAATGGATGATGGAGCCGATCAAGATCCCATGGTTCCGTCATCCCTGACCATCGTGGACCTTGGTCTACTTAGTCAGAGGAGGTAGTCGACCCAACCTGACAGAAGGATCCTTGTCGGCAACCATAGGTTGCTTCGTCCAAGGGGACCTTATAGACCTAGGGTGGGTATTGGGGACAAATTTCATTCCATCTTAGCTAACAGAGGGCTTTGTGCCCTATCGATTATATCATATTGATTCATATCTCAAGGATTTGATGTCACTAAGGGACGTATTGGCTTTGACCATAACCGGTATTTCGTGGTGCCATTTTGCGGCAAAATCACTCAGTTCAGAGGGCCCCGAGTCATAACCGTTTATCCATTGGTGCTATTTGGCGGCAAAACCGCCGGTCAAAGGACATGTACCACGTTCTTACTGGCAGAAGATTGTTTGAGAATGAATCATAGTGATATTTTATACTAGGTATTAGCTCTTTGTGAGCTGAAGTAGTTTTCTAATTTGTCCACCCTGACAAACCGTTGCGGATGGTGGATGAATTTTGCTTTTAGTGGTTTGATGAATTATTTTAATTTCAAATATTCTGGGTCTCGATAATTTTTGGGAAATTTTGAATTTTGGATTTTGGACTTTCAGGTATTTGGGTGGCATTTTGGATTATTTGAAATAGACCCCTCCAATTGAGATATGCATTCAACACGACCATCATCGGGGTGACTTTTGGGGTCACTTGGAGATATTTGAATTTTGTGGAGTTTGAGGGCATTTTGAAATATTTGAGATTAACCCCTCCAGTTGAGATTCACATTCAACACGGCCATCATCGGGGTGTTTGGGGTTATTTCTGTTTTTGCATTAAACCTTGTCGATCCTATCAACTTATTGATGGGGATCATGTTTCATATACTTTATGCCTTTATTAGTGAATTCTCATTATTACAGGCCTTGAAGGTCTAATATGAATGTATTAAAACAAATATACCGGTTGCCACCACCGTATATTTATTTGATGGTTCGAATCCTATTGATCCGCATAGAAGGATCGGGTTCGAATTTGAATTCACGTATTGACTTGCGAAGCATCTCTAAACGTCACGTGTCTACCAATAACACGCTCACCGGGGCCCATGCGGGTATATGATTTTATCGATGAATCTTTCTTATAAATGGCCCTGAAAGCCTAATATGAATGTATAAAATAGATATCCTAGTCGACCTCGTGACCGCATATTTATTTAATGGTTCGAACCGTATCGAGCAGGATCAAGTTTGAACTTAGATTCATCATTTAGCCCGCGTAGCATCCCTAGACGTCACATGTTCCTATCACCTGCTCGCCGGGGCCCATGCGGGTATTTGATTGCATACCCCCTTTTAGTGTACCTATGTGTATACAAATTATAGTGCATGTGCTGGGGTATTTTTGATATTTCAGTTATGCAGGAAACTTCCATTTGAACGTGTACAACATTTCATTTGAGAGTTTGAACACGCCTTCTATTCACTTGTATGAGTATTGTGGATCCGGTGGCATGTTGTAGTAGCTTCTGAATTGACTTGTTCATTGCTTTATACATGTAGACTGTTGTGCACTACTTGCATGATTTATGCAGGTAGATGGTAGTGCACTAACTAATCTCCTTCTTTAACCCATAGGTGCTTGCATTTGTTGTGGTTCTCTTGTATTTTACTTGCAGGCGATATATTTGATGTATAACAAATCTCCTACATCAGTTCGTAGGAGTTTGCATTTGCTACTTGCCTCTCACTTTTGGCTGCAAAAGGATCGATATATTTTTTTGTAGCTGATATGTTGAGTACATGATGATTCTCTTTCACTGGCTCGTAGGCATTTGTATTTGGCATAGTCACTTTGTGTATTGCATATGGATGATATGTGGGATGTACAATGACGGGTCTTTTATAGTCATTCGTGAACGATTCGTATTGTCTTCTACCATTTATATTCCTTCGTTAGTGTTCTCAGGTGAATGTAGCAAAGATAGTCGAATCTTCTTACATGATTGTATGTTGACTGTATCAATCTCAGCTTTGTTATCCACGAGGCATTGTTGCACATTCGTAACTTGCATGCATTGAGAGTTCATTCATCATTGTTTGCAAGTATTTCCACATTAGCCTGCGAGCAGATGATTGCATACGTAAGGGATCTTCCTTCATTGCTTTCTCTGTGACCTCTTATTTTTGTTCATTGATAGATCATATTTTTTGTAATTTCTTCAATTATTATCATCATTTTTTGCGGCTCTTCTACCTGTATGCAAAGTGGTACAATTATTGCAAGTTTCCTCCCCTCTTTGACAAGTGAGTCAGCAGGCTTACTACAAATGACTTATTTTCATTCTCATTGTTCTCCATCCACATGTATGTTGATGTGGGGATTATAGACCTTCGTTATTATTTATAAGTCAAATCATAACAGATTCGCCTCTTTTGTTCAAGTCTCCATTAGAGGGGATTTTTATACAAGACCCCTTTTTTGGCATTTATTTTTCCCATTCAAAGAAGTTCAATTCTTTGTCATTATGAATTCAACTCCCTATGGTACAAGTCCAGTTGCATGTTCAAGAAGTTCAAGCCACATTCAGTTCGGATCCTTCACATGATTTTCATGTTGCTTGTTGCTTTCGAGTGTGATGTAGGGTTTTGTATCTACCATGAATCTTTGTTTGCTTGCATGAGATATGCATGAATCAAACCTTGACATTTGATTTCATGATTCTTCATCATAGTTTGTGAATAAATGATGTTTGTAGGCTCTATATTCATTGCAAGTCTTGTATATGCTTTGTTGCATTTAATTTGGACATATTAACTTACCAATCATGATCCCACTTTAAATATTATATCATGTGTCACATATTCAATTTGATGTCATTCAAATTCCTTATAACTCAGTTCAAGCTTGAGTCCCACGTTGTCCAAAATTTATTCAAGTTCATATAGGTTTAACCTTGAGTTCAAGTTTTAGTTCAAGTTCAATTCAGCTTGAGTCCAACTCAAGTCTTACACAAGTCCTTCATGTTCGTTCGAGTCCACTCTAAGTTCTTTGCATTTGAGATCAACTCATTTGGATTTAGCTTGAATTTTCAATTTAGTTTAAGTTCAAGTCATTGCTAATCCAACATTATTTGATTAAGCTTGATTTAGTTTGATGTTGTATTCAAGTCATAATCCTTTATATTTATTCAAGTTGGAGTTCAAGTTCTTTGAGTTCAATCAAGTCCAAGTGTGTTCGTATGTTCACCCGAAATTTTGACAGCCTCCCGGCGTCTCCCTTGTTTAGGGGAAAACTACTAAAACTGGGCCTCTCGCCATGCTAGAGAAAAGCGTGTACGGTATGTGTGCTTGGACAAGGACATCGCGGCCGTGAAATCTTTAATCCC
>NW_021441008.1:0-1045 GCF_001605985.2 Dendrobium catenatum | reverse complement strand
TATTATTACTTTTAAAACTCTCTCTCATGCTCACTTCTATCCATAAAAAGCAAGTTTTTTTTAGGGGGGTCAGCGGTCTAAATTTATCCTCCTCTAAACTTTTTTTTTTGTGAGCTGTGCTTTACTGGAACCGCCACAGTATATAATATTATTTAATCAATTAGTTATCTAATTCGATAACAATCTTTAAACAACAATTACATAAATTATATAAAAGGATCGTTCAAAACTATCAATATCAAGATATGATTTGATCATTCTTACTTGAACAATGCCTGATTTGAATTAACTATGGTCTATGTTTTTGTTGAATAATTATATTTATAATATTGTCATATCTTCTAGTTGTGATCAAGATGTCCATAATTTTCCAAAAGTGTGACTTCGTCTATTGGATGCTAAATGGGTATGTAGTGCGTGAAGCTAAACCTGTAGGAAATAGCGAAGATATTGAATGAAGGGAAACTCTACCTTCACTAAATTGTAGAATGAATGCATATGAGGAAGGGTCAAACAAAGATTATAGACGAGGAAGAGGAATCATAACTTATGAAGGAAGAAGACATTGAGAGCTTCTAGTTTGGTATTGTGATGTGCGTGCAAATCCTATGTTGACCTCATATTAAGGGCTATTTAGTAGCAGGATTTATGCCATATTTGAGATGGACTTGAGCAAAATCCACCCAAATGGCCTAAAATGCAAAGCCAAATCTCATGATAAATGAAAGCCACCGTAGAGTCGTAGACAGAAAATTACCCTTTTTCGTGATAAATCCTGGATTTTCGAAATCCTCTAATTCGGCGGATTTACGGGATTTGGTCAAAGAAGTGTGCGAAAGGGAGAAAGATACCTTCATAGCGAGCGAGCTCCCATCGTTGCTTCCGATCAAAATGTTGTAACTTCTGATCCAACAAGAAGGGAACATATTCGAGAAGCGAAGTCGAACAACGATGAAGGAGCCGAAGAAGAACAGAAACGAAGAAGAAATAAAGGGGGAAAAAAAAAAGCGTAGGCGTAGGCTATGTAAAGAAAGGAGCAAATTGT
>NW_021441007.1:0-341 GCF_001605985.2 Dendrobium catenatum | reverse complement strand
TTGCAAAGGAAACCACCCAATGCTACCTGTTAATGGGCGTTTTCATAAGAAATACTATGCTTGATGTAGCTCATTTTATCAATTAATAAAATTTCTCTTTCTTGATTTGCAACTTGACTCTTCCCTGTTTAAGGTCTTTCTTTATCTTAACGCTCTTAGCCTTTTTTCCTTAGGGTCGGATCGTTCCCTCCCTTAGGACCACACCTGCTAGTGGTGGAGTACGCCCTCCATGGCACCACCCTGGCATTTGACTTGGGAATTAGTGGTGGAGTACGCCCTTCGTGGCACCATCCTGATTCACACTCGCTAGTGGTGGAGTACGCCCTTCGTGGCACCATCCT
>NW_021441006.1:0-741 GCF_001605985.2 Dendrobium catenatum | reverse complement strand
ATTCTTATCTTTTAAAAAATTGAAATATATTTTAAAATAAAAAATATATTTCATTTATTATATCTTTAAATAGAGAAATATTTTTTTAGATTTAAAATTAACTTTGAATTGAATTAAATTATGCATAACGGTAACCTTAATTTTATCTGTTGTTAATTATTTGAATTATTCGGATTTGAAATATCCGAATCTCAACTTTCCTAATTAATTTTTCAGTCCGTTGTACTCCCCATCCCGTTCTCTATTTATAATCCTATCTCCCTTTCCTAATTCATTTCATTCTCCTTCCTCCCTTCTCCCTTCTCCTTTCTCCCTTCTCGCCTCTCTATCAACCCATTCACGGTTCACGAGATTGGCCTTTTACGCGGACCTCTTCCCGCTCACGAGATCGGCTCTCGTTGCGTTGCGGAAGACTATCTCGGTTCCCGAGATCGGCCCTCGCTGCGGAAGATTCTTCACGAAATCGGCCCTCGATGCGGGAAAGGCATCTCTCTCTCTCGGAGCTTGTTGGCTGTCGTCCTCATGATGCAGCTGCAGGCGGTTTCTAGCCACCGGCCAGGGCATGCTCATCCCTCCCAGGCATAACTCTCCTTCTCCTAATTTATTTTTCTAAAGAAAGTCCGTTATACTCCTTTTCGCATTATCTGTAAATCAACCCTAATCTCACTTTCCTAAGTTATTTCCTTCTACTTCTCTCTCCTCTCTGACATGGTTACTGCATCATCCACTACACCCAAATCA
>NW_021441005.1:0-212 GCF_001605985.2 Dendrobium catenatum | reverse complement strand
CTCTCTCTCTCTCTCTCTCTATCTATCTATTTATCTATCTATCTATCTATCTCTCTCTCTCTATCTATCTTCATGAGGGATGAGACTATTTTTCTCTCCATCTTTCCATTACTAGTTTTTTTTAATTAAAAATTTCATCAAATTTTTTTATTATTTCAAAAACTCCAACTTCTAGTTTATAGGAAATTTATGTAATTAAAGTCAACAAATTC
>NW_021441004.1:0-282 GCF_001605985.2 Dendrobium catenatum | reverse complement strand
CCTAATGCATGCAAGGATGTCACGATTTGGGTGAACCAAGTGTACATGTCAGAAATTGTTTCGCTAGATTTCATTCGGAATAATTCATAATCATGCAGTAGAATATTAAGCCTAGACTGTTTTACTTCGTTTGTTCCTTCGTATGTAATGCACAGTCTAACCCAAATCTCCTTACCAGAAACACAAGTAGATACTCTCATATAGTCCTCAGATTTTAATGCACAAAAAAAGCAGTTTAAGCACTAAGCATTTAGTTGGGCTAACTCCCTATCCTCATTGCTC
>NW_021441003.1:0-322 GCF_001605985.2 Dendrobium catenatum | reverse complement strand
TCACAATGATGCAGTATTTAGCCAAGATAAAGGCATTTGTAGACAACATTGCGGCTGCTGGATCTCTGCTTGATCCAGAAGAGATTATACTGCACATTCTGAATGGCTTGCCTCCTTCATACAACTCATTCAAGACTTCCATTCGAACCAGCCAGCTCCCCATAAGTCTTGATGTGATGTACACTCTTCTCTGCAGTGAGGAGATTCACATGAGTTCGGATATTCAACGCGATACCTCTCAGACCTCAGACGCTACAGCATTCTATGCTAATCGCACAAATTCATCGAGAGGACGCACAGGCTACAGAGGTGGTAGAGGCCG
>NW_021441002.1:0-258 GCF_001605985.2 Dendrobium catenatum | reverse complement strand
ATACTCTAATAGCATGGTTAGGCTTCATTTCATACAGTTTTCTTATTGATTTTTAAAACAATATTCAAGTATAAAATTTTCTTTACCTAAAAAAAATTTGTTCTTATTAGAACATAACAGCAAACATTTATAATTACCGAGCTAGCAATTGTAATATTTATTTATTGCATTATTTACATGTATACCTCTATTCTCTTGTCATCTATATAAAGGCACATGTTCACCTCGGTGAGACAACAAGAAAGTTTAGTTTCACAT
>NW_021441001.1:0-457 GCF_001605985.2 Dendrobium catenatum | reverse complement strand
AAAAAAAAAAAAAAAAAAAAAACTCCAACCTGCATCTCGAAACAACCTTAATCTACATAATTCTTATCATTGTTTGAAAACAAGTAAAAAACACTTAATAAGCACATAGCCCAACAAATAACGAGTATCTACAACTAAAATTAATGCATTGAACAAAAACAATAATCATATATCTATAAGAACCTATAACTATTAATATGAACAATATCTTCTTGTATATCATGTAAGTCATATACAATCTTGTCATATATTTAAAAAACACTACCATATGCATGTTCTCACAAATATACAAGATCATGTCATATACAATCTTATCATATATTAAAAAACACCGGTATCTTGTACAAACTTTTTAATCTATCTATGTATTTGATCTTTGTACAATGCTACGACGTTATATTCTCTCACTACCTCCACAAAAATTCTAGCATGCAATAAAGATAAAATAGACTTTGAG
>NW_021441000.1:0-926 GCF_001605985.2 Dendrobium catenatum | reverse complement strand
CCAGCTACAAACTCACAAGCCACACCATCAACCTCAATCATGCTACATCCAGGCAATTTCCTAACCTTATTTTCATCCATCTCTCTCCTCACCTTCCTCACATCTTCCCACCTGAAAGAAGATGCATACATATTTGAAAGTAACACATGAACACCACTATGATCAAGGCCCATTTCCACTAGGCTCTCAACAATGTCCTTTCCCACCTCCACCTCCCCATGAACTCTACAAGCATTGAGCAAGGCACCCAACACATATGAATCAGGCTCTATTCGCATTTCCCTTATCAACTTTTGCGCTTCATCAATCAATCCAGCCCTTGACAAAAGATCCACCAAGCAACCATAGTGCTCCACTCCTGGTTCAATTCCATAAACCCTGCCCATACTTTCAAAGAAATGCTTTCCCAACTCAACTAAACCAAGTCTGCCACAAGCACTCAAGATGCAAATAAATGTCACTTCATTAGGCTTCACCCCTTCCTCTTCCATCCGGGCAAACATCTCAATCGCCTTCTCACTCTGCCCATGATTAGAAAACCCTGAGATCATCGCCGTATAAGCAAACACATCCTTTTCAATCATTTCCTCAAACACTTGATCCGCATTATCAATGCAACCGCACTTAGCATACATATCTATCAGTGCAGTCCCTAGAATCCTATCTAATTCCATTCCATTCCTCTCCACGAAAGTATGAATCCACTTGCCCTGATCCAAAGATCCAAGAAAACCACAAGCGCAGAGTGCTCCCACCACCCCAGCATGGTTAGGCTCAACCCCTGCAACCTGCATCTCATTGAAAGCATCCAAAGCCTCAGTAAACATCCCAACCCCCGCATAAGCAGTGATCATGGTGCTCCAAGAAACAGCATTTCTCTCGGGCATTTTGTCAAACAACTCCCTTGCAAAACCAATTTGTCCACC
>NW_021440999.1:0-863 GCF_001605985.2 Dendrobium catenatum | reverse complement strand
GAGGGAGAGGACGACATGCCACCTCTAGAACCACTTTATAGAGAGGAGATGAGCATGGGAAATGATCGAAGAGGTGCTGATTTTGGCGGAAGAAAAGAGGAATTTCAGCGTCGAGGTGCTGAATTTCAGCGTCGAGGTGCTGAATTTGAAGGTAGGAGAGGGGAACATGACGAAAGTGCAGATTTTGGCTGAAGAAGAGAGGAATTTCAGCGTCGATGTGCTGAATTTCAGCGTCGATGTGCTGATTTTGAAAGGGGCAGAGGGGAATATGACGACGGATTCGGATACCATCGCTGGAGAGATGACCGGGACACTTGGGGAGCACCTCCTCTTCGAGGAATGGGAGGTTATGAAGGGTACCGGGATAACGGAGAGGATCCGAAAGTGAGGAAGTTGAAGATGCCCATCTTTGAGGGCGAAGATGGCCATGGTTGGATCTATAAGGTGGAGCGTTACTTCGCTGTCAACAGGTTGACAAATGATGAGAAGCTGACGGCGGTAGGATTGTGTCTGGAAGGGAAGGCGTTGGCCAGGTATCAGTGGTGAGACAGGAGCTGGAGAGAGTTCAAGGATTGTTTATTAGAGCATTTTCGAGCCGATGGGGGAGGAGACTTCTATGAGCAGTTCTTTGCTCTGACTCAGGATGGGACTGTGGCTGACTATCGGGACAGATTCGAGTACTTGGCTAGCCGTTTGGATCACATCTCAGAATCATCCCTGGAGGGGAATTTCATGAAGTGGCTCAAACCAGAGATACGAACAGCTGTCAGAGTGCTGGAGCCAAGGAACCTAGGGAAGTCTATGGAGCTGGCACAACTGGTGGAAGATCAGAAGAGATCAGAAAGGGGAGCTCGAGGAAACTA
>NW_021440998.1:0-1047 GCF_001605985.2 Dendrobium catenatum | reverse complement strand
GAAATCTGATTGTTGGCTGGGAAGGCAATTTTTTTTTGTGAATGCTATAGGTTTCTGGTGGATTTTGCGCCGGTACGTCGCCCGAAACGACGATACAACGAACCGTATCGATCTAACCGACATTTTGCGTAAGCCGAAAATTACCGTCGAACTTTCCAGCATCATATCTGCCGGCCATTCCCGACGCATGTTTTGCACCGTAAACATCCCGCATATTATTTACGGCGTATCAACGGCGTTTTATCCGCCGGTAATTTCCGGCACAATCATACGACGGAAATTACCGGCGCATATGTCGCCGGAGTCAGCGGCCGAAATGTCGACGAATGCCATCATTTTTTGCGCCAGTAATGCGTCGAAAAGGGTGCCGGAAAGTGTTCCGGCGCAAACGTATGCGCCGGAAGACTTTTACCGACGCGATCCAAACCGGCGCAGATAATTCCGCCGAAACGTGCGCCGGAAACCTATAATTCCGACAGAAATATTCTATTAGCGGCGGATATTCTCCGCCGGTAATAACGGGTTTTCCCGTAGTGCATGGTGCTTCTCTGTTCATCACCATTGCTGAACTTTCAACAACCTTTGGCTCCAACATCACTCCTCGTTAGCTTTCTTTAGCGTGGATGAGAGCAAAGTTTAATTTAATGATGGTGTCTCCTATTTGCTAAGGATATGGACTCTTACTTGATCAAATTTTGCATTTAGTCCAGCAAGAAAACATAAACTCTATCTTTTTAATAAAGTTCTTTAGGATATCAGCAGCTTCTTGACATCTGGTTTATATGCATTTATAGTGATCAAGCTCTTGCCATAAGTTTTGTAGAAGAGTGGCATACTCTGTTACAATCTTACTTCATTATATTGAGCTTCCTACTTTGATCTTGATTTCAAAGATTTGAGTAACATCCGGAACTTTTAAGAATGTTTGTTTGGTGGCATTCCATTTGTCCTTTACAATTGAAAGGAACATAAATGCATTGCTAATTTTTGGAGACATGGAATTCTACAATCATGACATAATTATGGAGTCTGCTTCATCCCATGTCC
>NW_021440997.1:0-458 GCF_001605985.2 Dendrobium catenatum | reverse complement strand
GATCCGGCGGCTGTTAGTGGGACACATGGCAAAATTTTGTTCGCCAGATCAAAACGCGTCAATGATTGAAATCATTGAACGGCGGCTGGCAATCATTACCACGCGGTTTCGACTTATCCACGTCAGCCGCGGATATCTACCGTTCGATCCCTCTGTATTAACGGATTAACGGCCAGGATCACCTCCCGTGACCTGATCTCGTGGAGAAAGATCCAACGGCGGGATCTCGATCCCGCGGTTTCAAATCAAAGGCCTGGATGGCATCGCACGAAAGAAAAAGGCTTTGAAACGAATACATGGGCGGACATGTCACGAAATAGCTCAATCGGGACCGTTGATTGAGCGATCAACGGTCCCAAAAACGCATGCCTGAACCAGACCATAAATGACGCCCCAGAATCAAATTTTCGCTCGCTCGTTTGATTCAGTCAATGAAATTAATTGAAACTTTAAACCTA
>NW_021440996.1:0-349 GCF_001605985.2 Dendrobium catenatum | reverse complement strand
GCGGGATTCATCCCGGGTCGGGTCGGGTCGTGACAATATGAACTCGTAAACCTCATCATCTGTGATAGGACCATCACAATGTGACCACCATTATTATGCAATTGACATGCAAGGTTAATTGTCCATGTTGTGTTATCACGACTAAATGCTCTAAGGATTCTAAGTTTAAGTTGTTCAACCATTAATGTGTTGTTAATCTCTAGAGGTCTATTTATTGTGTGTGTGCGTGCGTGTGCTCTCGCGCGTTTGTAAAGTCTTCTATTAGTTATTGCTCCTCATCATAGAATAAAAGTTACTATGACATATTTCCTCATGGTCAATGAGGAGGTAAACAAATTAGGCATATACT
>NW_021440995.1:0-310 GCF_001605985.2 Dendrobium catenatum | reverse complement strand
CTCTACGTCAGGTCAGAGGACGTAATAATTGTTCTGCTCTGACACAAGACCTCGTGAGAGCATAAGGTACCTGGATAGCGGATGTTCAAAGCATATGACTAGAGATACTGCACAATTCATATAACTGAAAGTCGGGAGTGGAGGTAAGGTTACACTTGGAGATAACACCACAAGAAAGGTGGTTGGGTCAGGTATAATTGAAAGTCTTAAGAATTTTTACATTGAAAATGTGTTATTGGTAGAAGGCTTAAAGCATAATTTGTTAATTATAAGCCAGCTATGTGACAAAGGATATTGTATAAATTTTTTT
>NW_021440994.1:0-294 GCF_001605985.2 Dendrobium catenatum | reverse complement strand
ATGGTGGTGAGACTTGCAATGCTTTATGGTGCCGAATTAATGTTGGCCACTAAAAAAGAAGCATATATAATACTAAGTTAAATGTGGTAGAGATGAGGATGCTTAGGTGGATGAGTGGATTGACCCTTAGAGATAAGATGCGAAATGAGCATATACGTGAAAAGGTTGGAGTAGCTCCAGTGGAAGATAAGAACATCTATTAATGTCTTATTAGATCTATATATATAAATCCATTACTTATTTTCTCTTATATATAAGTTATGGATATTAGAAACCAAAGAAGTTGGATGTATA
>NW_021440993.1:0-259 GCF_001605985.2 Dendrobium catenatum | reverse complement strand
ATTAGAATCAAGGAGGTTATCTGTAATCTGAACAAATAGGGCTTTCAACTGCCGGAGTTCAATAGTTTTCAGGATTACTGCAGGTGGATTCACAACATCCCAAAGAATGATGGTATGATTCTAAATGTATTCTTCAATATGGTGTACTTCTCATGGAAGGCTAGGAATAAATTTATTCATGATAACATTAGTTAAAGTGCTACTTCAATTGCTTTTCAAGCTATTTGCCAATCTTCGTACTCCAATTTTATTTTTAATC
>NW_021440992.1:0-2831 GCF_001605985.2 Dendrobium catenatum | reverse complement strand
AAGAGCTACATTTTGTTTCCGTCGAGTGGTAGGTAGGAAAACAAAAGTCATGTGGTGAATGTAGTTACTAATTAAATCAACCTCATTGAATTTTGTGTTGGACATAATAAGATAGGTAGCGACGGATAAGGTCGGGATCAGATTGATATGGTTTCAACCTTTGGGTATTATTGAGGTTCGAAGGAAATGTTGAATTATTCGGGCATTTTGAGTTAGGGATTGAACGAGAGGTTGGCGTAGATGGAAAGTAGCATTCCTAAGGACTCTATTAGCAAGAAATTTGAAGAGAAGTTCAGAATTGTAGGGAAATGCCATGGTGAGGAGGAAATTGAAGGTTGTGGAAGCGAAGAGGCCCATTACCTCAAAATTAAGAGCAGCCTGATTAAGAATTTTGGAAGGAGAAATTTTACAGGCTTTATACATGTGGTAGGCTTCCTCGTTGTCAGTATTCTGAAAACGAGAAGGTGGTCGACTCGACTAGGATGAGCTTCCAGCAGTCAACCGACCTCATTTAGACATTGTCAAGAGGGCACGAAACTAGGTGAAGGTGTGAGTGAGGAAGGATTTGAGTGAAAGGAATGGCCTAGCAAAGGGTTCTTATAGAAAATTTTGACAATCGTACAATACGATTTCCTATCGTACTGTACGATAGTCAATCAATATCCTGACTGGTCATTTCGGGAAAAGACAATCAAATTGTACAGTACGATACATATCGTATAGTATGATCAGATGAATTTTGATCGTTCCGAGGCCCTCAGTATGACTTTTGACCAAATGTTTCGTACTATACGAACTGGTGTATCATACAGTACGTTCCATAATAAATATCATACCAAACAGCTTTAACTTATACTTATTTGTTGTGCTGATGTGTATCGTACAGTACGAAAGGTAAGTATCATACCGTATGATAATCAGTAATGTCGTACCAACCGGATTTAATTCGTCCCAATCCGTTGCTGACGGGGATAGTACCGTACGAAGAGGAGATATCGTACAGTACGGTGGACAATAATGTCGGATGCATATCGTACAGTACGATGTAGTCGTACAGTACGATTAACAGAGCCAAAATCTGCTTGTTGGTGGACGTTATGTAGATTGATATGTAATGTACGGTACGATATGTGTATCATACCGTATGATAAACAGTCACATTGAGAGTTTTTGTGTGGTGAGTGTGTGATGATCAGGAGCAGCCATAGAAGAAGATTTTTATTTTGTTTTGTTTTTTTTTTGTATGCAGTAATGTCAATGACACCTAATCTAGTCCTCAAGGTGCTAAAGGTGTCGAAAGGTAGTGGTTTTGTGAATATGTCCGCCAATTGATCTCCTGTAGCGATGTGATGTAATTCTATATATCCCTTAGCGACGTGATCTCTAATAAAATGGTGTCTAATGTCTATGTGTTTCGTTCGAGAGTGTTAAATTGGGTTCTTAGAGATACAAATTGCACCTGTGTTGTCACACATGATCGAGATGGTTCCAACAGGTTGTCCAAGATCAAGAATTTGTTATTTTAACCATACTACCTGTGCAACACAACTTCCAACTGCAATATATTCTGCCTCTGCTGTGCAAAGTGCTACTGAGTTTTGCTTCCTACTGGACCAAGAAACTAATGATTGTCCTATATTGGCAGGTACCATAGGTGCTTTTTTTATCTATCCTACATCCTGCAAAATCATAATCTGAGTACCCTAAGATTTCAAAGGAAGTGTTGTGCCTAGGATACCAAATTCCTAGATTCGGAGTGCCTAGTAGATATCTAAGGATTCTCTTGATGGCAGTTAATTGAGACTCTTTAGGATCGCCTTGGAAATGAGCACAAAGGCACACACTAAACATTATGTCCGGTCTACTTGCAGTCAGGTAAAGAAGGGATCCAATCATTCCTCTATATTTTTTCTAATCTACTGATTTTCCACTATGATCTTTTTCTAATTGGATTGTCGAACTCATTGGGGTGTTCATGGGTTTTGCACTATCCATTTCATATTTCTTTAAAATATCCTTAATATACTTTGATTGGCTAAGAAAAGTTCCATTATCCATTTGATTTACACTAAAGCCAAGAAAGTAATTAAGTTCTCCCATCATGCTCATTTCAAACTCTTTACTCATTATTTTTGAAAATTCATCACAAAAGTTTTTATCCGAAGATCCAAACAAGATGTCGTCCACATATATTTGAACAATGAGAATTTCTCCTTTGACCTTTTGTAAAAAGAGTGTAGTATCTACACTACCCTTTTCAAATCCTCTATCCAATAGGAATGAGCTAAGTCTTTCGTACCATGCTATAGGTGCTTGCTTTAGTCCATAAAGTACTTTTTAATTTGAATACCAAGCTCTGATACCATAAACATCTTTCTTAATTACCCCGTTCAGAAATGCACTCTTTACATCCATTTGATATAATTTAAAGTTCTTAAAGCAAGCAAAAGCTAACAGAACTCTTATGGCTTCTAGTCTAGCAACAGGGGCAAAGGTTTCTTCAAAGTCTATTCACTCAATTTGGTTATACCCCTTTGCTACTAATCTGGCTTTATTCCTTAGTATAGTTCCTGAATCATTCACCTTATTTTTGAAGACCCATTTTGTTCCAACAACACTTTGTTCTTTAGGTCTCTTAACTAACTCCCAAACATTATTCCTGGTAAATTGGTTTAGCTCTTCTTGCATTGCTAGAATCAAGAATTCATCTCCTAAGGCTTGATCTATACTTGTAGGTTCTATCATACAGATGAATGCTGAATGGCTAACCTCTTTCCTAAGTCCACGCCTAGTTTTTACACCTTCTGCTGGGTCTCCTAAAATTAACTCTT
>NW_021440991.1:0-262 GCF_001605985.2 Dendrobium catenatum | reverse complement strand
TTTCTCATATTTCATCTTGGTTGCAAATACAGCTACAGTAAACATCATATAGAAGATGACTGACAAAACGGTTAACAGGGAACGGCTGAGATCAAAAGCCCGTGCAGAGCATACACGGTTGAGATTAAATGTGACTGAAAAAGTGAGTGCTGTAGCAGAGCCAAAGGTGGAGAGGGAAGCCGTCTGATCATAAGAGCTGGAGCTTATCTAATTGCATAAATCAGTTATCACTGTTGACTTATCAATTATAAGCTTTATAAAA
>NW_021440990.1:0-205 GCF_001605985.2 Dendrobium catenatum | reverse complement strand
AATGTTCTTCAATTTTATTAAAAGATAATTTATTAAAAGATTATTTTGGTCTTAAATTTATTTAAAAGAATCAAAATAGTTTCATGATGGGAACCATTTTAAATTGCTGCACTCAAATGTTTCTAAGTTGTGAAACTCGTATCTTTAACTAGTTAAGTGCTATTTAATAAGAGAGTCTCTGAGATATACTTACAAATTGTTTAGG
>NW_021440989.1:0-316 GCF_001605985.2 Dendrobium catenatum | reverse complement strand
GAAGCAAGGGACTTCATTGACTTAGGTAAGCTAAGAACAAGATCATGATTCTTAAATAGAATACCTTTATAATATCGTTGCCTTTATAAAGTCTAGGCCTGTGCGGTTAATTGAGTTGTTAGGGATAATTATGTAAAGTTCCATGCCTAAACTATTTTATTAGCATTTGAAATACGTATTGGGAATGTTATAAATATACTCGCAGAGGGGGAGAAGAATAGCGGAATAATGGACCCTCAGGTTTAGGGTGTGACTATCCTGAAACCAAACTTGATTTTTCTCACTTATTTTAACTTGATATATGAACCTTTGACTC
>NW_021440988.1:0-308 GCF_001605985.2 Dendrobium catenatum | reverse complement strand
TAATTAAAAGAGAGGAGAAAATGATTAAATTAGGGGGTCTAGAAGAAGACGAGTATTTACTACTTCTCAACTCTCATGCACTTGCTGATAAGAAGAATCCTAATGATTATAAAAGATTAAGATCCACTACTAGAGAGATGATTAAAATGCTTTTTGGATCTCCATTTGTTGCAAAGGCCATCGGTGGTGTCGTGAATTCCTAGGCAATTTAAAAAAAAATGATGATATAAAGGCCTGCGTTACGACGGAAAGGAGCCCTCGAAAAATGCTCAGACGACATCTGATTGACAAACGGACAGCGCCATGGC
>NW_021440987.1:0-264 GCF_001605985.2 Dendrobium catenatum | reverse complement strand
ATCCAAAATTTAAACCCATAAGGGATGAATCTGCTCTTATCCCGATCTGGATTAAAATTTTGGATCTCCCGCTGGCGTTATGGACTCCCACTGGAATCTCCAAAATTGCTAGTTATGTGGGTATTCCTATATCGGTTGATACTTTAACGGCCAAAAGAACACGACTCATGTTTGCTCGTGTTTGTGTTCATATCAGCAAGGATTCTAAATTACCGGATGAAATTCCATTGGATCTGGATGGTGAAGACATGACTTTAAAAGTGG
>NW_021440986.1:0-223 GCF_001605985.2 Dendrobium catenatum | reverse complement strand
AATCTTCACTAATTATGTCATATTTCCACAGTGCTTGAACAACAGAACAACGAGTAGGCTCCAACCAAAAAAAGCTAAAAGAAGTGCTCACCCTGTCACTTCTTTAGCAATGGATAAGTAATTATCTGACTTATCCGCTGAGAGTAAACTATTATTGAGAAAGAAGAATTAGCAATAAAAACCTTCACTTATTGAAGAAGTTTTTGTACCTTTTCTCATCATT
>NW_021440985.1:0-356 GCF_001605985.2 Dendrobium catenatum | reverse complement strand
ATATAGAGAAAACGAAAATACATGCTGAACCTAAGGTACAGTTTAATAAAACTAATCCGGTTTAGATGCCGGTTTACATGACTGGTTTAACACCCCCTTGCAAACTGATGAGGTGTGGGGCGAGATCAGTTTGTGGGCGAGATGCCGGAATCGAATGGTGGATAGTGCTTTTGTAAAGATATCCGCGAGTTGATCCTTGGTGGAGATATGATGGACTTGAATGGACTTGTTCTTTATGCATTCCCGGATGTAGTGGCAATCTACTTCAATATGTTTGGTTCGGGCGTGGAAGACCGGGTTATTAGCAAGGGCGATCGCGGATGTATTGTCACAGAAGAGCTGAGTGGGATTGGTTT
>NW_021440984.1:0-224 GCF_001605985.2 Dendrobium catenatum | reverse complement strand
TTTTCATATGTTGATTCTTTTCAAGATTTTAGATTTTAGAATTTTGAAGATAGTGTTTAGCTTTTCTAAAATTAGTTAAAGGGAGAAACACCGTTGATGGTTTTCCTCCTTTAAACTTTATTTTTATGGTATGATTTTCTTCTCTAAACAAAAGTCTAAATTATTTTAGCCAATGGCTTTTGAAACGAAGATTCTTTCTATCTTGCTACAATAATCTATCTTAT
>NW_021440983.1:0-1468 GCF_001605985.2 Dendrobium catenatum | reverse complement strand
CAAATGCCCAATAAATGGTCTATGATCAAGGGATTTAGCATCAGCCGTCCATCCAAACCACTATCAAAACACCCTTGATCTTCCATCTATTTACAAGCCATGCCACTAGAAAATCTATAAATAGAACCCTCCTATTTCATGAAAAGGAGCCCCCTAAGCAAGGATCAAGAGAGAGATCGGAGATCGCTCTTGCCTCGAGTCACTCCTCGATCACCGCACGGACTTCTGCCAAACCACCACCTGACGTCGGAGTTATTTCGGACCAGCACCTGATGCCGGAGTTTTGCCGGACCATCGCCTGACGTCGGAGTTCTGCAAGACCACCACCTGAAGCAGGATTTCCATAGGACCACCGCCTGACGCTAGACTTCCATCAGGACCACCGCCTGATGTCGAAAATTCACCGGACCACCTAACGCTGGATTTTTGCCAGACCACCGCCTGGCGTCGGACTTTCGTCAGGACCTCCTCCTGATGCCGAATTTCCACTGGACCACCTGACGCTGGACTTCCGTTAGAACCACAGCATGATGCCGAACTTCCGCCGGACCACCGTCTGATGCCGTAGTTTAGCCAAACCACCGCCGAACCACCGGCTGAGGCCCAAACTTTCGTCGGACAACCGACAGAAGCAGGAGTTCCGTCGGGCTTTTTTTATTACCACCGCCTGATGCCAGACTTCTGCCGGACCACCTGACATCATAGTTCCACTGGACCACCATATGACATTGGAGTTCAGCCAAACCCTTCGCTGGACCACCAATTGAGGCCCGAACTTTCGCCGGACCACCAACAGAAGTCGAAGTTCTTCCAGACCACCGAATAACGCTTGGACTTCAGCCAGACCACCGCCTTACGACTACGATCTTTCTGACCACTGTCTCTTGTCGACTATGGTCCTTCAGACCTCCGTCACCTACTACGGTCCTTCCGATCTTCATCGCCAGATAATGATCTTTTTGACCCCTATCTCATGCCGACTATGGTCCTTCTAACCTCTGTCACCTACTACGGTCCTTCCAACCTCCATCGCCAAATAACGGTTTTTTGACCTATCTCCTGCTGACTATGATCCTTCCGACCTTTATCGCCAGAAAACGGTCTTTCCGACCCTTATCTCTTGTCGACTACGATCCTTCCGACCTCCATTTCCTACTATGGTCCTTCCGACCTCAATCACCAGACAATGGTCTTTCTGACCACTATCTCCCATCGACTGCAGTCATTCCGACCTCCCTCTCCGGACAAAGGTCTTTCTGACCACTGTATCCCGCCGACTATAGTCCTTCCAACCTCCCTCGCCAGACAACGGTCCATCCGACCACCATCACCAAACTATGATCTTTCCGACCTCCATTGCCCGCCGACTAAACAAACATTTCAATACTAATTCTTCCAATTCCCACCATGTAATATGATGTACATTTGCTATATTAACCCAAGGCCTTCCCCCCAAGAAAATGCCTCA
>NW_021440982.1:0-492 GCF_001605985.2 Dendrobium catenatum | reverse complement strand
TCTTCCTCGACCACCACCGGAGCCTCGCCGGACCACTGCCAGAGCCTCGCCGGACCACCGCCGGAGCCTCACCGGACCACCACCTCAAGGCCCGACATTCAGGCCCAACGTTCAGGCCCGACATTCTGCTCAAGTCCCGATGTTCTGCTCAACGCCCGACGTTCAGGCCTGATGTCTTCATCTGAGGCCCTCACCTTCGCCAAAGGCCCTCACTTTTACCAAAGGCCTTCACCTTCGCCAGAGGCCCTTATCTTCGCCAGATCATCATCAAAGGTCGTGTGCTCCACATGAACATCACATGAGGCCCAAACTTCCACCGGACCACTACTTAAGGCTTTGAGCTCCACTAGGCCACCACCTGATGCCCACATTTCTCCCAGAATACTGCTGACTATGGTCCTTCAGACCTCTGTCGCCTACAATGGTCCTTCCGACCTCCACCAACAAACAACGAACTTTCTGACCCCGGTCTCCTGCCGACTACGGTCCACC
>NW_021440981.1:0-218 GCF_001605985.2 Dendrobium catenatum | reverse complement strand
AAGGGTTCTCTGTCGACACTTGGAGAGTGTGAACAGCCGAAGGGTTCTCTGCCTCCACTTGGAGAGTGTGAACAGCCGAAGGGTTCTCTGCCTACACTGGGAGAGTGTAAAAGGACAGACAGTTCTTTACCAACACCATGAGAGTGTAAAAGGATGAAGATTCTCTGCCAACACTTGGAGAGTGTAAAAGGACGACGGTTCTCTACCGCACCAGGTAG
>NW_021440980.1:0-268 GCF_001605985.2 Dendrobium catenatum | reverse complement strand
ACTTTTTTTTTATATGACGCATGAACTTGCGTTAAATAAGATTTACAGAGTTGAGAAATTAAACCTTCATAGCGAACTAAATAGTCTGTGTGTAAGCTAAAGCATGAAGTTCTGCATTTGCATAAGCTAATTGCACTAGCAATAACTTCTCACTTCCCTATGTACCAAAATTCCTATAATTCCCTTTAGATTAAATCCTTGTTAGAAACTTAAATTATAGTTAGAATTTATGGTATAAAATTTTAATATTTAATTACTTACCTTTTCA
>NW_021440979.1:0-230 GCF_001605985.2 Dendrobium catenatum | reverse complement strand
GATTAGCACTTAATTAATCCTTAATTCTTTTTTTTTTGCTATTATTACTTATTCGTACTGGTACTTGTGGAGCCTTTATTAATTATTATGAAGACATATTAATTAGTTTAGTCAAATGTCAAAACTAGCTTAGTCTTTATAATCGTGATTAGTTATTCTTAATTACCATTAGGAGTCCATTCATCCATGAGTAAAAAAAAAAAGGAAAAAAAAGCTTAGTACTATTCAAA
>NW_021440978.1:0-261 GCF_001605985.2 Dendrobium catenatum | reverse complement strand
CATTTCCGAGCGATGGCCTGCTCTCCATCTACATAAATCCCAACTCTGGGACATCTTCACGCTCGCAAGTAACTTTTGGTGCGATGGGCGATAGGTAGTATGATTTTACTTTGCTTCTATACGTTGCTCCTTGCTCTCTTTTCCTTATCAGAAGTATTAATTTTTTTAACTTTCTCATTTTTAGTATTTTTGCAATCTGAATAGACTAGCTTAATAGTATATCTTAAATTTAATTAGCATGATTTTCGGTTGTCACAGAAT
>NW_021440977.1:0-441 GCF_001605985.2 Dendrobium catenatum | reverse complement strand
AGTGGTTTAGTAAAGATGTCTGCCAGTTGGTTTTCAGCTGTTACATGGTGTAACTCAATGTCTCCCTTTGTCACATGATCTCTAATAAAGTGATGCCTAATGTCAATGTGTTTAGTCCTTGAATGTTGGATAGGATTCTTAGAGATGTATAAGGCACTAGTGTTGTCACAAAAGATTGAGATGGTGATTACATGTAATCCTAAATCCAATACCTGTTGTTTCAACAAAAGGACTTGGGCCACACAACATTCAAGAGCAATGTATTCAGCTTCAGCAGTGGAAAGTACAACAGAGTTTTACTTCCTACTAGACCAAGAGACAAAAGATTGTTCAATGAATTGACAAGTTCCATATGTGCTTTTTCTATCCACCTTGCATCCTACAAAATCAGAGTCAGAAAAACTAATAATCTCAAAAGAAGTGTTATGTCTAGGGTACCAA
>NW_021440976.1:0-307 GCF_001605985.2 Dendrobium catenatum | reverse complement strand
AATATTGAGAGATCCATTTAAAATCCTAAATATAGGTAGAGCATGTGAATATATTTTATAAGGAAGGATTAGGGAATAATTGTACTCCAATTATTCACTAATTAAATCATTAATCATTTTAATTAGTGTTTTATATCTACATGTTTAGGATGCACGCGCACTTAGCCCAGGTTTCTCCTAGTTCTAAGGACATGGCTTGTAATTGTGTCTTACATTTACCTATGTTACCCAAGGGTTAGTCATCCACCTAATTTGAACTCATTCAACCTAATTTGAACTCATTCAACCTAGTGACATCTTAAGAATA
>NW_021440975.1:0-229 GCF_001605985.2 Dendrobium catenatum | reverse complement strand
ATAAACCTATCAGTACCGAGCATGTACTGAGCAGTACCGAGCATTTACTGAGCGGTACCGAGCATGTACCTAGAGATACCGAGCGGTATCGAGCATGTACATTAGGTTTTTCAACAATGAATTGAAGAAATGGCGAAATTCACTTACAGTTCTTGACTCTCTTGCACGCAGAAGGTGATCTGTTTAGCCTTAATTGCAAACTTTGCCTCGAATGACAGCAGAAATAACG
>NW_021440974.1:0-249 GCF_001605985.2 Dendrobium catenatum | reverse complement strand
CAATATAAGTAAATTAGCAAACCTATAGTTTTTTTTTTGAATTAAAGACATACCTTAAATGTTTCTGAGTAAAAAAAAATTCATAACCAAATCCAATCATCTGGTCTTTCAATAAGTTCTTTGTAAGGCTTTTGTCTTGCTAACATTCCTCCTCCATGTTTTTTATAATGCACATAAGCCTTTCAGCGAAAATTAGAAAATCTCTTACTCATCGTGTGCATTACACAATCCTTTACATGTGATTCTTCA
>NW_021440973.1:0-498 GCF_001605985.2 Dendrobium catenatum | reverse complement strand
AAATTTGGTGTAGAAAATAGCTTTCTAGTAAAAAAAAAATTAAAACCAACAAAAAATAGAATGTCTAATTAAAAATCGTGATTGAGATCTGAAAAGCCAAACATTAAAAAAGCTATCCCAAAAGAAGCTTGGGACGGCTCTCTTACTGCTTATTAAAGCAGCTTTCTAATACAAAAATACAAAAAATTAAAATTTTTATTAGAAATCTGTTTTAAGAAGCATTAAGAAAACCGTCCCAGACGAAGCCTTAGATGGTTGTGCCAAAGATAAAATAAACTCTTTCTTTACATCATTCTCTATGACTTTTCCTTATCCAAATCTCTATAATTTGATCTCTACTTCTTCAAAACCTTTTATTAACTCAAACCCTAACCTTAATCCTCATTTCATGAAGTCATTTGTCACCTCCATCCACATGACTCCAAATCCATTATTTCTAGTTATATGGTAACAACTAGGGGTGACGCCGGAGCTGAGACGTCAATTGTATTAAACTTC
>NW_021440972.1:0-218 GCF_001605985.2 Dendrobium catenatum | reverse complement strand
ATTTCCATCCCCAATCCCCTCCAACCTCATGATGCTGCCGGCCCCATGATGGGCTTCCCCCCATTAAATGCTCCTTTAATCCCTTAATCCTAATTGAAATTTGAATTTAATTTCAAAACATTTTTCCTCCAAATCCACTTAAGTTGAAATTAATTTCAGTTTTCCAATTCCCCCTCCACTCTCTTTTGGCCGGCCCCATGCCCCTCCTCCCCACTTAA
>NW_021440971.1:0-933 GCF_001605985.2 Dendrobium catenatum | reverse complement strand
CATTCTAGTAGAGGCAGCATAAACAAAGGAAGCAAAATAATATTTATTACTAACATTAATATGACAATGGACAACTTGGTGATAATCCACAATAATATCAAGAGAGATAGAATTATGCCACATAATCCATAATTTATTAGAGCAGTTAGTAAAAAAATTAGGAAAACCTAAAAATCTAGCAGTTTCCACAATCTTATCAGCACTAATCATAGGTTCACTTAAAACAAGCAGTTTAATATTTTGAATTCTACAAAGATTTTTAACTCTAATTTTTGAATCATTACCACCGATACCCTTAACATTCCACATAATAGTTTTAATCATTACCATTTTTTGCAGAAGTTTGAGCTCTGGTGGATCTAGGAGTAGCCATATGAGCATTTTTACCTTGCTTACTCTTTTTCTTACCACCCTTATGAATCCATTCGTCGTCCCCATTGATTTGACCTTTCAATTTAGGAGAATAGAAATTCAAAGAGGCATTAGCATTTGTAGTAGGAATAAATTCTCCTTCTTCAAAAGAATCAGCATACACCCCTCCACTATTTATCTCCTCATCCCTGTTTAGAAAGTAAATCATTCTCAATTGCCACAAAATTAGAATTATTAGGCAATTCATTTAATAAATCATCAACCAAAATAATAAGTTTAGGACCCTTAGATGTGGAAGAACTATTCTCCAGCTCTCTAAGAGCCTCCTTCGATTGAATCCCCTTGTTCGAATTCATCAAATCCATATTCTCAGTATTACCACTTTCCTCTCTAACATTATCACATTTTTCTTCAACTAACTGATTATTATGTTCCGTATGAGGCGGTTCCACCGGAATAACTTGATTCTCTTCTTTATTGTCCACGATAGGCACTTCGACAAGATTATTCACGGCAGATCCAGGCCTCACACTGTCATAATTCGCAGTTTTTTTTCAATTC
>NW_021440970.1:0-1586 GCF_001605985.2 Dendrobium catenatum | reverse complement strand
AGCCTGAATCTTCTGGGGATCAATAGAAATACCTTCATCGCTAACCACATGCCCCAGAAATGAAATGCTCTTCAGCAAGAATTCACACTTGGAGAACTTAGCATACAACTGATGCCGTCTCAGAGTCTCCAACACTAAGCTTAAATGTCTGGCATGATCATCCTCAGAAGCAGAATACACTAGAATATCGTCGATAAAGACGATCACAAACTGATCCAGATACTCTCTGAACACTATGTTCATCAGATCCATAAAAATAGCAGGTGCATTGGTTACCCCAAAAGGCATAACAAAAAACTCATAGTGTCCGTACCGAGTACTAAAAGCTGTCTTCATCACATCAGCTTCCTTTACCTTCACCTGATAATACCCAGATCTCAAATCAATCTTCGAAAACACAGAAGAACCAGAAAGCTGGTCAAACAAGTCGTCAATCCATGGCAAAGGATACTTGTTCTTGATTATGACTTTATTCAAATCTCTGTAGTCAACACACATATGGAGTGTTCCGTCCTTCTTCTTCACAAACAAAACAGGTGCTCCCCAAGGAGAAACACTAGGATGAACAAATCCTCTATCCACCAACTCCTGAAGCTGAACTTTCAACTCAGAATGTTCTTTCGGTGTCATCCTATACGGAGCTTTTGATATCGGAGCTGTACCCGAAAAAACATCGATAGAGAACTCCACATCTCTATCCGGAGGTAAACCAACAAACTCCTCATGAAATACATCAGCAAACTCCCGTACCACTGGGATATCAGAAACAGAATCAACATCCAGGTTCATATCCCGTACAGAAGCCAAAAATACTGGAGAACCCTTCTTCCACATTCTTCTCACTTCCAATACAGAAATCAGGCAAGAGAGAACACCTCGTAAGCCTTGGAATACACATCTCTCTCCTGATATAAGCAAACTCACTTGATTCTTCAAACAGTCAATCTGGGCCTTATACAGAATCAGTCAATCCATGCCCAAAATCACATCATACGAAGAAATTGACAACAAAATCAAACTGGATTTCCACTTCTTGCCAGCAATCTCAAGCTCACAAAAACAAAACTTCCGAGCAATCAAATTACTTCCAGCCGGCAAAATCACAGAAAGAGAAACCAGAAGTAAAACCGAATCCAGATGCAAAGCATCAAAACAACGCTCGGACAAAAACGAGTGACTGGCTCCAGAATCAAACAAAATGCGACAGGGCTGATCAAAAATATAAATCGTACCTGTCACCACATTCGGAGCATCTCGAGCCTCTTGCTGACTCAGACTGTACACTCGTGGTTGAACTGGAGCTGGAGTTGAAGCAACAGAACTACTCAGTTCCCTCTGACTAGCAGTAGGTGGTCTCCGTGGTGCAGAACTCGAACCACCACCTCTACCAGAAAATCCCTCAGTCACAGGGCGTGGAGGAATAGTCCTCGGTCTTTCTGCTGAACCGGCAGGTCTTATAAAGCTCTCGGATCGAAAATTATATCATCGATCAAATCCAGCCAGTAGACACTCTGCAATCCGATGTCCTGGCTGACCACATCGGAAGCAGTGACCAGTCATCCTGTAGCACTGACCAAAATGTCATC
>NW_021440969.1:0-1432 GCF_001605985.2 Dendrobium catenatum | reverse complement strand
GTTGTTTGCCTACTGCTTATGATGTTAAAATTACTATAATTATAGAGTCTAAAGATCTAAATATTAACTCTATTGACAATCTTCTTGATTTGCTAATTGCTTACGAGCAAGGAGTTAGCCAAAGAAAGATTGATATAGGTGAACCACAAAGGGAGAAGAACATAACATTAAATGTGGAAGAGTCTGAGAGTTAACACTCACAACATGAGGATGAAGACGACATTGCATTGATGACTAGACAATTCAGAAGCTTTTTGAAGAGGAAGCAGAAGAGACGATAGCATTGGAATAGAGGTAAATTTAATAAAAATGCCAAGGTTTCAAAATGATGTTATTTACTATGAGTGTAGGAAACCTGGTCATATCAAGATTGAATGCCCCAAAACTCAAAGCTACTCCTAACAATGAGAAAGTAGAGGAGAAACCAATTGTAAAGAAGGGAAAGAAGAAGTTTCAAAGAGCCTTCTAGGCGGACTCAGCTTCAAATTCATCAGAGACTGAGAAGGAACAGAAAGTCACTAATCTGTGCTTAATGGACGATAGTCTTGATCAGTCAGATCAAGAAGAGATATGTGACTTAATCTATGATAAATTTTTTAAAGTTTCTGAACATGCATGATGCATATAAGAAAATGAACAAAATGCATGCTAGTATAAGTTTAGAGTTTGAAGAATTATAAAAGGAACATGAAATCCTTAGGATAGATCATGCTTTAATTGATAACAACCATATGAAATTACTTGATGAGTTTGATAACTTGAATAAAAAACATGAAAATTTAAAATCATCCTATGCTGAACTTGAAAAAGATTTTAAAAATTTTAAGGATAAATCGAAGAGCAAGATTTATAGATCAAATTATACAAATCGAATTTTAGAAAATATGAATTTATTTTACAAATTAACGATAAAAGCTATCGAGGATAATAGGATACCCCCTAAACTTGAAGATTTTACTAATCCTATTATGTATCCTAAATTTATGCAATATATCCCTGATTAGACAGATGAATGGTAGAAGAATTAAGAAACCATTTCCAAAAGTCAAATGTAATAATTATGGATTGTTTGGATATATAGCTCACACCTGTACTTTGAAGATGAAAACTTATTTGGTGTGGAGACCAAAGATGCATAAACCTATACATATTATACATGCATCTGATTATAAATTACCAAATGGAGAACCCAAACTTGTTTGAGTTCCGAGGTCTAACGTTTGATAATTTTGCAGGGTTGCTCTCACACAAGACCTCGTGAGAGCATATGGTACCTAGATAGTGGATGCTCAAAGCATATGACTGGAGATACTGCACAATTCATATCGGTGGAAGCCAGGAGTGAAGGCAAGGTTACACTTGGAGATAACACCGCAAGGAAGGTGGTTGGATCAAGTATGATTGGAAATCTTAATAAATTTTATATTGAGAA
>NW_021440968.1:0-283 GCF_001605985.2 Dendrobium catenatum | reverse complement strand
CATTCCATAAACTGATTAATAAAAAAATTTCATTGAAAGAGGACATTTAACCCATTTTTGTGAAATTTAAACAAGAAAAAAAAGTCCCACAAAATTAACAAAAATTGAAGAAAATAAGTCCTCTCATCAATTACAAATATCACAAAATTCTCCTGACATCTATAATATCAATATCATTTTAACTGTTGCAGAGCATAGGGGTGTAACCGAGTCAAGCCAACTCGTGAGCCGGTTTGGACTCGACTCGGTAACAGGATCGACGAGTCGAACTTATTGAGCTCGT
>NW_021440967.1:0-272 GCF_001605985.2 Dendrobium catenatum | reverse complement strand
TTTATAAGAAAATATAAAAGTAATTTTTATATATTATAATTATCTAAGATTTTTTTCACATATTTAGATTTTCTTTTGGATTGTTTTTTAATGCTTTTTATAGCAGCTTTTTAGCATAAATTTTTTTTGAAAGCTATTCCAAATAAAGCATTAATGTTTCATTTGAGATAACTTTTTTACTACTTTCTAAAACAGTTTCGAGGACATAAATGTCTTGAAAGCAACAAAAAACAGTGGCTTAAGGCTTTATTTGGGACAGCTTACTAATTACT
>NW_021440966.1:0-254 GCF_001605985.2 Dendrobium catenatum | reverse complement strand
TGACATAGCTAGATACTTATTTCTTTGGCATATCTCACACCTGGATACCATCTCTTCCACATCTCTGTGCATACCTTTCCAGTACAGCTCTGCCGCTAGTCTCCTATAGGTCTTTAGCACTTTTGAATGACCTCCCATTGCAGTTCCGTGGAACTCCTGGAGCAATTGTGGGATGTGTACTGACGTTTTGGGCAGCACAAACCTCCCCTGATACAATAATCTCTCCCCCTCCAATGAGTATCCTGGATGGCTGC
>NW_021440965.1:0-282 GCF_001605985.2 Dendrobium catenatum | reverse complement strand
GGTAGTAGGACGGTGGTAAGTATTTCCTCCTAAGTTCCTGTTTCATAGTCCTCCAATCGTTTATCGGATGTTCTCCCCGAGATTCACGCATGTTCTCCAAGTTGGTCCAATAAAGGTTGGCTCGACCCGTGAGCTTCATTTCAGCGAACCTGACTTTCTTTGCTTCCGAGATGTTGTACCATTTAAAGTAGCTATCCATCGACTTGAGCCAATCTAGGAAAACTTGAGGGTCAAGGGTCCCGTCATACGTTGGGGCGTCAATCCTAATGTTTTTCAATAATT
>NW_021440964.1:0-326 GCF_001605985.2 Dendrobium catenatum | reverse complement strand
GCATTAGTCAATTGTGTGACCAAGGTCTTGATATTAAATTTCTGTCTAACAAATGCCTGATTAGTTTAAATGATAAACTAGTTTTAGAAGAAAAAAGAATGAACAACAATGTTTATATGTTATAACTTGATTGCATTGATAGTTCAAATTTATTTTGTTTGAAAATAATCGTTGATGACTCATGGCTATGCATAGGAGACTATGCCATGCTAGTATGAACACACTTAAAAATATCACTCAGAAAAACCTAGTTAGAGGCGTACCTAAGTTAGACTTTACTAAGAATCATTTATGTGATGCTTGCCAACTAGGAAAATAAGTCAAAT
>NW_021440963.1:0-1380 GCF_001605985.2 Dendrobium catenatum | reverse complement strand
CTAGAGTTTATTTGAATTTGTCCACCCCAACAGACTGGTGCGGATGGTGGATGGATTTTGCTTTAAGTGTTGATGGATAGTTTCATTTTTAAATATTTTTGGATTTTTGGGGGTTTTTATGGAGTTTTTGGATATTTTATGGGTATTTTGGGTGGAGCTATGGAGTATTTGAAATGGACTTTTAGGAGGCATTTGAAAATATTTGTGAACCCCTCCGATTGAGATAAACATTCAACACGACCATCATCGGGGTGTTAGGGGATTATTTCTTTTTATGGATTGAACCTTGTCAACTCTGTTGGGCTGTCGATAGAGGATCGGGTTTTGTAGGCTTTGAGCTTTTGTAAGTGAATTCTCTTGATTAAAGGCTTTGGAGGCCTGATATGAATATATTAAAACAAATTACTAGTCCTCTCAACCGTGTATTTGTTTGAGAGTTCGAGCATTGTCGACTCCTATTGATCCGTATAGGAGGATCAGGTTCGAACAAGAATTCACTTGTCAGCCCGCACAGCATCCCTAGATGTCACGTGTGTACCAATAACACGCTCGTCGGGTCCCTTGCTGGTTTTATAATTATTTTTACCCCTTTTAGTGTACCTAGGTGTATACAATTTATAGTGCACGTGCAGGGGTACTGTTGGAATAGACGCCTTCTGTCTACTTGTACGAATGTTGCAGATTCGGTGGCGTGGCGTAGTAGCTTCTGAATTTAGTGGTTCGCTGCTTTGTACAGGTGGACTGTCGTGCACTATTTGTTGATTTTTGTAGGTGGTTCATAGTGCACTAACTAATCTCCTGCCTTGGGTCGTAGGAGCTTGTACTTGCCGTATTCTTCATGCATTTTGTTGTGGTATTTAATCTTTTCAATGCATCTGCTATTGCTGCATGTAGGTAGGTAATGTCTTCTTTCACGGACTGAAATTGACTACAGGATACTGCATTTACTGTAGTCTTTATGCATCTACCCATGGACGGATATTGTACATATATTTGTATTCGTAGAGGATTTGTATGGATTGCAGATCTTCTGTAGTGACTTATAGGAGTTCGTATTGTTGCTTGTGAGTGAACCGACATTTCACTTCTATTTGGAATTTTAATGAATGACCTTCATTCATTCATTCATTGACCTCTTTATTTGCAGGGGATACATGTCTTCTACGACGTCCTCTTGGAAGTATTTTGTAGAAGCTCCATTGTTTCTGCATCGAATCCACCCTTTCACCAATCTCGGGTGGTATTGATGTATTTGCACTTGTTTGTGGGGGCGAATCCGCCATTATTGGTCTCTCGTATTGCCATCTCAATCAACAGGCATTGGGGATTGTCGTAGGAGTTCGTTGCATTCATCTTTCGTGTGCATCGAGATTTCATCTC
>NW_021440962.1:0-369 GCF_001605985.2 Dendrobium catenatum | reverse complement strand
TATTTCCCTATTTCAGTTGAGTTACATCAAGGATCAGCCTTAAGCCCATATTTTTTTGCTTTTGTCATGGTTGTTCTCACTAGACAATTGCAAGAGGATGTACCTTGGTGTACGCTTTTTACAGATGATATTCTTCTTGTTGATAAGACTAGAGAAAGAGTTCAACGTAAACTTGAACACCTTAGAGTCTAAAGGTTTTCGCTTAAGTAGATCTAAAATGGAATATATGGAGTGTAATTTTAGTAGTAATAGACCTTGTGAAGGGATTGTGACTTTGGGATATCAAGTCATTAATAAGAGTACGTGTTTTAGATATCTTGGATCTATTATTAAGAGTGATGGTGAAATAGATGGGGATATTATCAGCAG
>NW_021440961.1:0-560 GCF_001605985.2 Dendrobium catenatum | reverse complement strand
TACGATATGCCCACTGTTGTTATCCACAAGCGGCTCGAATTTGTTTTTAGGGATTCATTGTGTTTGCTACGAGCTCCTAAGAATGTTCGTAGGAGACCCTCGTTTGTCCACCTTTCACCAATCTCAGGTGGGCTTGTTGGGTTGCATTTGTTTCTAGGAAGGCAGATTCTCCGTCATTTGGTCTTCCATATCGCCATCTCAATCAACAGGCGTTTGTAGGAACTGTCGTAGGAGATTCCAAGAGTATATGTAAGAGGGGCACCCGTATATTATGTAGTGATTTGTTATTCCCGCAGATACGATGCTCCCGATTTCGTAGGAACTGTTGTAACAGTCCACTACACATTTTTTTTTATATATACGGGTTGAGGTCTTATAGTTTGAGTTTCCCCCGTATATGACCAATTTTGTTCAAGTCCCCTACAGTCCGGGTCTTGTTCAAATAGTTACTCAAATTCTTTTGAGATCTTGCAAGTTCAATCTTGTATTCAAATGATCTGAATTTGGTTCAAATATGATTTTATTTCATTTGAATTCGATCTTCAGTTCTGGCTTGATTT
>NW_021440960.1:0-307 GCF_001605985.2 Dendrobium catenatum | reverse complement strand
GGTCTCCATCCATTTGTCCACTCTCTCTACTCTCTCTTTATCTCTTAATGCCTTCTTTCTCTCTTTTGATGAAGGGGATCTTGAAGAGGTGTAGAGCGATGGGTCCGTCCTACCTCGCTCTAGGTTGTCGAACCGTTTGATTGTTTGATGGTGGTAGTCGGCTAAGTCTTCTTGAGTCTCCTTGAGCTGTTGACTAATGGCACCCACTTGACCTACTATCCAATCTAGAGTCCTCCCAAGTCGATCTGAATCCATGCTCTGATACCAAACTGATGTAGAACGAAAATCGCTTTGCTATAGAAGGTGG
>NW_021440959.1:0-822 GCF_001605985.2 Dendrobium catenatum | reverse complement strand
ATATTTAAAAAAACTTCTTTAACAAAAACAAAATATCTTTTTATATCTTGCAGTAGAAATAAAATAAATCTATAATAAAAAGATTAATAAGAGAATTCACCCAAACAGTTAATCGTAATAAAAATAAAGTGAGGAAATAATAAAGAAAAGAATTCATAAGATTTATAATAGTTTGGTCCAACTTGACCCACGTCCACTCCTTAGAGGCACCATCCGAGCATTGCACAAAACATTTAGTGACTCTTGTTTATCCCCCACATTTAGGCGGAGAAGCCATTACAAAATCACTTACACATTCCTCGGTGCAGCGAAGTAGCCGCGTCCTTTGACACCAAAGAGATATTCTTCTGCCCAAAACTTCCCTCAAGACGAATCTTGAATCCGATAGTACTAAGGTGCGAGCTTGCCGGAGCGACCGTGTAAAATCCCCTCCATACTACCTTGAAACCCCCTTCAAGGATCTTTTCCTTCTCTCAAACTCTACCATTTCCTTTCAAGTTCTCTCTTCAAGTTTTCTCCAAAAGAAACAAAGCCTCAATGACTGCCAAGACACTTATCAAGTGTCTTGATAAAGCTTAAATAGAGGATTTTAAAAAACCCTAAAATTAATCTTAGCAGCAAAAATCGTCCAGGATGATGAGCTTAAAAAAATGGCTTCACAAAATCGTCAAGTACGATTAATTCAAAACTTGAACTTCTAGTTTTGACTAGATCTTACTCTTCTGAGTGTGTGTGCATGACCACCAAACAAGCATACACCTTTATAGGACATGACTCAAGAAATCAAAAAGTACATCAATGAATATTATAAATAAAACATAT
>NW_021440958.1:0-399 GCF_001605985.2 Dendrobium catenatum | reverse complement strand
TGTTGCAACAAACAATCTTAGAACAAATTAAAAGAAGCTAAATCAATTATAAATTTTGTCTTTGGAATTTATTTCATAGATCAAACGAGCTTCAAATGTGATAAATTTTAAAAATATTTATCGTGGTGAAGATTATAATGACACCGGATGGATGAATTCAAGCATTATATTGTGTATATAATATGTGCGAGGGGAAGCTAGTGCAGGGACAACAACCATCATCACCACATCAATTAATATGAGGGCCATCTAAACTGCCCCATCTACATCTTCTATTTGTACACAATCATTCTTGTATGTTGATCATTCCAAAGCACCACCATTTTAGCACAGTTTGTTTGATAATATTGATACTTCGCGAAGTTCTTATGACGTTCACTAGCTCCTATTTCATGGGAT
>NW_021440957.1:0-671 GCF_001605985.2 Dendrobium catenatum | reverse complement strand
CGGCTGTGAATGCTTTCCCCTGCTTCCTCGGCACGAATGCAACAAACTACAACCAAAATCTCATCCGTTTATCTTCATGGGATACTCAGATATCCACAAAGGCTATAATTAAATGCCTTAACCAGGATTCCAACTCTATAATCATTTCTCGCAATGTTACATTTCTCGAAGATTCATTTCCTTTTCAAACTAACGTCTCTTCTCCACAGCAGAGGACCGACGAACCTCCCTTTAGCATGCTGCTTCCTACATCTAAAGCCTCTGAAGTCAGTCCACCGCCCATTGCGCCCCTTCCTCAGTCTTCGGTTCAGCACAGATCTTTATCTCCGCCACCTCTGATCCAGTTCCCCACGACTGTAACTGATCAGTCACTCAATCATCAACAATGTATAACTGTTCCACCACCTCCCAAACACCCGATGGTTACGAGAACGCAAACAGGATCCATCAAACCTCCTCGTCGGCTCAATTTACTCACTATTTGCTCCTCTTCACCTGAACCCGATCCGACCAGCTTTAAGGATGCCTCCAAGCATCCGGAATGGCGTCAAGCCATGGCAGAGGAATTCACCGCTCTGCAACAACAGGGTACATGGCAACTCGTCCCACCTCCTATCAAAGCACCTATACTGGGATGCAAATGGACTTTCCGGAAGAAGTTTAACTTGGAT
>NW_021440956.1:0-295 GCF_001605985.2 Dendrobium catenatum | reverse complement strand
TCTAGGTTCTTCGGATGCATATCTTAGCCCACCGAGAGATCGGTGGAGGAGTGTGAACCAACACAAGACAGTCCTCTTGTCGTAGAGACGATCTTTGAGAAAATTTTAAACATTAATTGATCAACCCTGGAGAATGCCACCCAATATTTTTAAATGTTGGGGAGGCTCTTCAGGAAGTACCATGCCAGACGAGTGTCAAATTCAAAGTCAATAAAAAGTCTTCGAATTTCCTAGATTTAAGAAATTTCTTAATTCAAAATCAAACATTTGAAACTTTCAAAATTCAATTTTAAAA
>NW_021440955.1:0-253 GCF_001605985.2 Dendrobium catenatum | reverse complement strand
GATTTGATTTTGGTTCAAATATGATTTCATTTTATTTAGATTTTGGTCTTTAGAAATCATTTGAATTTGTTCAAATTTAGGTCCACAAGTCCACTGTTCATCGTACAGGTCCTCTGCTCATTTGGTTCAAATTCTGTGTATTTTTGTTCGAGTACGAGTCTTCTGTTGTTCTTCGTATTGCTGCTCAAATGATGTCTCCAAATAGTTTAAGTCTTATGCATTTCAGTGAAAATTTCGGCAGCACCCCGGCATA
>NW_021440954.1:0-397 GCF_001605985.2 Dendrobium catenatum | reverse complement strand
CAATTTGGTACTCCTGTGGCCCTAGAAGAATTTGTGGAGGATCTCCAAGGGGAAAGGCTCTTCTACATCCATGACCTCGAGGTACTCCGCCTTCTCCAGGAGGGAAAAAAATTGAGAAAGTGCTCTGCCATCGCCAGGAGGGTGAAAATAGAGTTTGGCACTCCGCCATGTCGGGTTGGTGAAAGAGAGTAATGTAAGGGCTTCTTCGCCTTGCCAAGGGGGAAAAAGGAGAGCTATTGCTTATATTCAAACCACTATAAAAATCTCAGTGTGCTTTTTCCTTATTATCTTTTTATTATTGCTTGCATTTTATTTCATAATATTCGCTTGGAAAAATTTGAGAAAGAAAAGTTGTTTAAATTTTTTTATGTTAAAATTTTAAAAGCATCAAAAAAAT
>NW_021440953.1:0-235 GCF_001605985.2 Dendrobium catenatum | reverse complement strand
ATCAAGTGTTTGGAAGTGATTGAAGGCTTTGTAGAAAGCTCCAAGGTCAAAATCCACTGGGTGGCAGGTCCAGTGGCATAGGTTGTAAATATTTGAAGGTTTTGCAGCCATTGGATTTCAATTCAATTTCGGGGGTTATAGACCTCAGAATGGGATCAAATTTGGAGGATTACCTCTAGAGACATGTATTATCACTGCACAAGTGATAGACTTTGAATCAGAGGTCATTTGAGTG
>NW_021440952.1:0-285 GCF_001605985.2 Dendrobium catenatum | reverse complement strand
CGAAATTTCGAGACGAATCTAATGAAATTTATTTCGTAAATTTCTGACGACATCGAAATTTCACTTAAGTTCGTCGCGGCGCATCGATATGCATGCGACGCACTCAAATGACGAATTTCGGGCTTTACAGCAAGACAGTTGTTTCCCCGCAAGCGGGTACTTATGGGTATCTCGGCTTCGTCGTGCGTATCGCACCGGGATCCTTTCCCACCACGCTAAGAAAAGCGTGCATAGGCGGGGTTTCCAAAGCGATACGAACTTCGAAGAAGGAATTTAGGTGATTAC
>NW_021440951.1:0-466 GCF_001605985.2 Dendrobium catenatum | reverse complement strand
TGCCTTTTCTCTTTAGATATCTAAAGCCATCCCACTCAATCTCCCAAATGAAAGAAGACTCTTCCCTATAAGGATGCCTTCTTCTTTTGGGATTCAAGTGGGATAAAAATATCCACACTCAAAGACCATTTTCAGAACTCTTAACAGATTATTATAAATATTACATCCATTTAAAAAAAAAATTCTAAACTCCCTGTATGATTAAACTAAAAAAAAATCACAAGCAGTTATATATAGAAATAAAAATGCTCAAACCATTGACCCTGTGCCAAGCCATGCTCTTAATTTATGAGGCCTAAGCAGCTCCACCTGTAGTAGTTAAAATTATTTTTTAGCCCTCATTTATTTAGGGGGGGCTGAGCAAGCACCTGCATAAGACAATATTAGAAATCATAATGGTGCCCCCCCTTTTATTAGCTTGAGCATGGCCACCTGCACGAAAGAACAGTATATATATACATATAAC
>NW_021440950.1:0-293 GCF_001605985.2 Dendrobium catenatum | reverse complement strand
TGATAGACTTCATGATCATTGATGCCTTAGTCACATAAAAAACAATCTTTGAGATGTCTTGATGTGGGTTGTGGAGTGCAATTTTAAATTATAAAAATGTCCAAGTCTCTATCTCCCCTAAGCAATACTTAGGTTTCCTTTGATATATAAAAAATAATAAACCCCATTTAATATACATAAGTATACATGTCGAATAAAGTAGTAAGGCGATAAAGTAGAGTGTTGAACCCACAAGAAAGTATTCTTTTCAACTATCAACTTCTACTATTTACTCTAATTACAAAATTATCCTA
>NW_021440949.1:0-255 GCF_001605985.2 Dendrobium catenatum | reverse complement strand
GATCAAGGGAAGGCCTCAATTGTAAGGACAGAGGGAGAAAAGGAGAAGAGGAGAAGAGGGACAATTTTTTTAAAGGCCTTAAAGGCCTATTTATACTTTTTTAGGAGAGAGAAAGGGAAGTTTCTAGAGTTTCTAATTTTCCAAATGTTTCTAAATTTTTCTGAGTTTTTTTGGAATTTTCTAGGAATTTTTTAGGCCAAAAAATGAATAAAAAACCATTTTTTTAAAAAAAATGGGGCCTACTTAAAGGTGGTT
>NW_021440948.1:0-537 GCF_001605985.2 Dendrobium catenatum | reverse complement strand
CCTCTCTCTTTCTCTCCTCAAGGTCTTCTTAGGTCAAGACAGCAGCAAAAGATTGTTGAAAATATTGAATAAGAGCTCTTAAATAGAAGAGCTTCAAAGGAGCTCATTAATTGCAAGTTGCCGACTATATCGTCTAGGCTTATATGGACATCGGCCTGGACGATCAGTACAAATCTAAGAAGATCGGCCAAAGCATCCCCCTGAATGCAAACTGGATGATTTAAAATTGGCTTGATCATCCAGAATGATCTCACAATCGTCCCGGCCGATCAGTTCAAAATAGAGGAAAATCGTCCAGAGCATCGCCCTGAATTCGAGCTGACCGATATTTATCGTCCAGAAGTAACTAAGATTTTTGAATAGATCATCCTAGCTGATCCTTAGATCGTCCAGGACGATATGATCATATCAATCATCCTTAATTACTCTCTTGATTTCCTGATCAATTAAGGCATAATTTGTGAATATCATCCAGGCCGATAAAATATCGTCTTGGTCGATCATTAAAAAATACATAATACCTTAACTATCTATGGC
>NW_021440947.1:0-412 GCF_001605985.2 Dendrobium catenatum | reverse complement strand
CCTTCTATCCTGCTGTTTGAAATGAACATACAGGAAGCTGGTTTGACTTACTTGGTAGAGAGAGCCTGACAGAGCACCTGGCAGGAACTCCTCGCCACCCATTTCCCTGAGTGTCTTGTTCCGATTAGGCAGACACCAGGCGTCGTGATTCATTTGTTTGCTAACCCGATTTTGTCAGGCAAATACTGAGTCACCCCAATCCACTATCCTAAAATAGGCAGGAGGATATGGGACCCATTTCACCTTCTATCTTGCTGATTCGATATAGTCAGACAGATAGTTGGTGGACTCTCACTACCTTACTTTTGATTCTTCTCTTGGCTCTGCTCCTGCTACGGAGTGAGGCTAGAAGAGAATCCCCCTACCTTTTTTTTTTTTTTCACCTTAGTGGTGATCTTCACTTTTGATTCCC
>NW_021440946.1:0-437 GCF_001605985.2 Dendrobium catenatum | reverse complement strand
AAGGCCTCCCCCCAAGGAAATGCCTCATTTGTAATTAACTGTAAATACTAGTGGATTTATTCAAACTAGGGTAGCGCCGTGGTTTTTCACCCTTTACAAGGGTTTTCCATGTAAAAATCTTGGTATCTCTTGTAAATGCCGCACCCTCTCTTTTTATCTGTATGCGTGCTCGATCTTCGTACAAAGTTGAGACGTTAATACTCCATGACGCAACAAATATATTTGTGTATTGGTATTTATATATAATATACAATAAAAAATGTACTATTAAATATAATTTGTATATATGATATATACGATTGTTGTGTACCGAAACATTCATGACGATAGAGATATAGAGAGTTTATTATTCTAGTTTTGCATGAAGATCGAGCATACACACAAATAATAGAGAGGGGTGCAAGATTCCACTTATCATTTATTTTTCTTCGATTTTT
>NW_021440945.1:0-412 GCF_001605985.2 Dendrobium catenatum | reverse complement strand
AGCTGCAAGTATTGGGGAGCCTCTACTTATGGATGAATAGACTAAGTTATGGAATAGGTGTGCTTTTGCACGTGTTTGTATAAGACTGGATTTGTCCAAGAAGTTGCCTAAAGGAGTGTGGGCATATGGTTTGGAAGGGTTGTTCTTTCAACCTATTGAATATGAAGGGATTCCACTCATCTGTTTGCAATGTGGGAAAGTGGGGCATAAATCAGAAATGTGTAAGGAGATTTGTGAGCAGCCTAAACAAAAGGTTATGGAGAATGCTAGTGTACAGAAACAGGTTATTTCTAGGAATTCTGGATTGGATAAAGTGAATGTTGTTGTTTCGAAGAGTGGTAATGAAACAAGTTCTTCAGGGGTAAATGATTTGTCCATTGACAAAGACATGGGTGAGTGGACCATTGTTACT
>NW_021440944.1:0-541 GCF_001605985.2 Dendrobium catenatum | reverse complement strand
TTGGTCAATTTAACCAAGTCAACCTTTTGACTAAGAATCTGGGCAAAATTGAGGTCAACAGGGCAGCCGTCTTCTTCAGCTCTAGCTAGGAATGCGTGAAAATGAGGAAGAGAGACAAGTTCGGGGGAAATATGGCTTTTTCTGGCTAACAATTCGGCCATAAAAACTTCACTTAAAATTGACGGAAATCAGACATAGGAGGTGATGGGTCCATAAATTACCGACAAAATTTCTGGCGGTACATAACGGACAGAAAATACGGCGATTTTTCCAACGAATTAACCCCCAGAAAAACCGGCGGTTATTCCGCTGGTAAAATCGCAGGACTTGCCGACAGTTTTGTAGTGCAGAAATTTTGCTGGTATCTAGTGATTTTCCTATTTTTAACAATGCACTAGAGATAGATTATTAATCAAGATTTTAAGTAAAAAGTTGTTAAAGAATATTTATAAATTACATCTATGATATTAAGTTATTCTTCATTATTTTTTTTCTAATTTCTCATTCTTTATACCATTTTGTTATAATAATTTTTTTGAAT
>NW_021440943.1:0-322 GCF_001605985.2 Dendrobium catenatum | reverse complement strand
TTACGGGTCTTTTTGTCCTGGGGAGTCTTCAGGAGCCAGTGCAGGCTCACTTTCAGAGTTTCTTGAGACACCGCCACATGTGCCAGCGACTTTAGACTTGGTACCTACGAAGTTTTCTTTCTTTCCTGATTGTCCCCAGACTGACGCTGCGGGCCTTTCTTCTGTTCCTGCTGGCTATTCCGCTGACTCTGCGAGCCCCTCAACAGGTACGTGTTTGTTTTAAGTTTGTTTATTTTGATGCATTATAATATTATCTAACATCATATTCATTTCTTGTGATTCCTTGTGCAGTGCCTGAGGGGACTGACTATACTTCGAAGAT
>NW_021440942.1:0-359 GCF_001605985.2 Dendrobium catenatum | reverse complement strand
AATTAAAATACACCCTAATTCACTAATATTTAAATTTTAATTAAAATATCCTTTTTAGATCCCCAACAAACCTGAATTCTAGATAACTTTAACTAACTACCCTGCTTATGACCTAACCAAACCACACCAGCCTTACACACACATAGAATTGTTTGCTAGGGCACCACTTCTAGATCTAGGTTAGGCCGCTGGGTTTTACTTTTCTGCTGTGTGTCGGAGCTTTCCGTGGTTTTTATTGCATGTTGTTTGAAAAAATGATTGGTGTGTCTGCTTACCTTTTATGCACTCTGTGGATGATGTGATGAGCGCTAGATTTACCCCTAGGTTAGGAGAGTTATATAAATATATATATATAATTC
>NW_021440941.1:0-200 GCF_001605985.2 Dendrobium catenatum | reverse complement strand
ATCCTATTGCATCTCCTAAATAGATGAATCCAAGTTTGGCACTTGAGACACTTTTAGAACTATTTAAAAATTAAAAAACCCAAGTCCCTAACACATATAATTAAGAATCTCAATATATGCTTTGAAATTGATCTTCATCATAGAATTGATTATCATTTTATTAAATTTTCTATTATAATTCTTGGGATAGAGTTAAGTAC
>NW_021440940.1:0-208 GCF_001605985.2 Dendrobium catenatum | reverse complement strand
TTCTTCTTCTTGACAAGTGAGTTTCTTATCATGCTTCGCTAAGGCATCCATTATGGATTTCCTTCAATGAGAAATTCAAAATAAAGCCAAAATAGAAATCAACTCAAGAAATTTTAAAGTGTATTGACAATATGACAATAATATGACCTATAAATTCAAGTAACTTGATTGATAATATGGAGATAATTTGAGTTTTTTCATCTTAATG
>NW_021440939.1:0-210 GCF_001605985.2 Dendrobium catenatum | reverse complement strand
TTTTAAAATTTTAAAATTAAATTTATAACCTATAAATTAAAATTAAATAATAATAAAAATGATTGGTTAGTATAATTGTTATTATTTTTTAAAACTTGAATTATAAACCTGTTCATTTCTTTAATTTCTAGACTGTGATGTCTTATCCTATATTTTAGTAATTTCAAGTTATCAATTTTTATTTTTGTTATTTTATTAATCAGAATTACA
>NW_021440938.1:0-319 GCF_001605985.2 Dendrobium catenatum | reverse complement strand
TAAAGAACGTTGTCGAATCAATTATATGAAATTTAGCTTCAGTTTTTAAATCTCCTATTTTTAAGAGCAAGGTAATTGAACCTAGAGCCCTCTTGCCCTTTTCATTAAACCCGCGAAGCACCAACCTGTCGGTTGAAAGCTTGCTAGTATCAACTCTAAGGTATGCGAATGTCTTTAAGTTCATTATGTTGACCGATGCACCCGGATCAACAAGAACTCTTGATAACTTAAAGTTTCCCACATCTACAGTAATGTAAAGGGGACGATTATGGTCAGCAGTTGTCAAGAGCAAGTCTTCATCTGAAAAGGTAACTCCAGG
>NW_021440937.1:0-215 GCF_001605985.2 Dendrobium catenatum | reverse complement strand
ACAATAATCTCCCCCTTTTTGGTGATGGCAAACACTTCAATGATAAAAAACAATAGTTTAAATTTTTCAGAATAAAATAGTGAAAAATAAAACAGTGTAAACACCAACATACTACTCCCCCTTTTGACCTCTCAAAAAGGAGGAGGAAACTAAAAAACAAAGTAAACAACCCTAAAATTGTTTTTTTTTTAAATAAGGCATGAGCATGATGTAGT
>NW_021440936.1:0-256 GCF_001605985.2 Dendrobium catenatum | reverse complement strand
CATAAAAGTAGCCCAAAGACTTTCTTTAGAGCGCAAGATATACAAAGTTTAAAAGAGAATGCCTTAGCAAGGTCATGTAAATTTTTGCAACCAAGAACACCTTCAGCCCACACACCCCAACATTTCTCCCAAGTAGCCTAGTTAATTTTAGAAGAAGAAGACATACCTTTCCAAAAAAACTTGTTAAAAAGCTTGTGGATCCTACTACAAACAACCTGAGTAGGAAAAATAGTTTGAAATATATACACAGGTAAAG
>NW_021440935.1:0-300 GCF_001605985.2 Dendrobium catenatum | reverse complement strand
GATAAAATTTTTACAGAGGACCGATCGTCCAGGACGATTATTAATTTTGTCTGGACGAAAAGTTTCCAGAGGACCAATCGCCATGTACGATAATTTAATTTCGTCTGGACAAAAATTTTCCAGAGACCAGATCGTTCTGGTCGATTATTTATTTCGTTTGGACAAAAATTTTCCAGAGGACCAATCGCCATTGACGATAATTTAATTTCATCTGGATGAAAATTTTTCAGAGAACCAATCGTCCTAGACGATTGTAAAATTCATCCTGGATGAATAGGACTTAGAAAAAATTTTAAGCAA
>NW_021440934.1:0-241 GCF_001605985.2 Dendrobium catenatum | reverse complement strand
ATGTTTGTCTAAGGGGATATATCTGAATCCACCTTAGTTGCCAGAGGGTTTTATGCCTATCGAATATACCCTATGATCCATCGCTCAAGGGTTTGACGCCTTTAGGGAACATACGGGCTTTGGCCGTGATCGTAATATAATGGTGCCATTTTGCGGCAAAATCACCCCTATCAGAGGGCACGTGCCACGTCCCTGTTGGCAATTGACTATTTGAGGATGAATCGTAGTGATACACCCAACA
>NW_021440933.1:0-222 GCF_001605985.2 Dendrobium catenatum | reverse complement strand
CGGTTAGAGGACACGTACCACGTCCTTACTGTCAAGAGATTGTTTGAGAATGGATCCTAGTAATATTTTCGACTAGGCATTTGGCTCTTTGTGAGCTGAAGCAGTTTTAAATTTGTCCACCTAGACAAACTGTTGCGGAGGGTGGATGGATTTTGCTTTAAGTGTTGAGATGGATAGTTTCATTTTTAAATATTTTTGGATTTTTGAAATTTTTGTGGAGTT
>NW_021440932.1:0-224 GCF_001605985.2 Dendrobium catenatum | reverse complement strand
ACGATCCCTGATCTAGTGAAAAGAAAAAATTAATTATTCTTAAAATGAGAAAGTTACCTTTTGATTTTATTCAAAAACTTAGTAAGGAATGGATTGACAACACATAATCTAGAAAAGATTATAAATTCAAAAATTATTAATCCAAGTTCAAGTTCTTTTAAAGGCTCAAAAACTTTTTAATCTAATATCTAAATCAAGGAACAAATTAGAAAAAAAAACTAATT
>NW_021440931.1:0-801 GCF_001605985.2 Dendrobium catenatum | reverse complement strand
ATCTACTACAAATGGAAGCAGATGATATGAAATGAATCGAGTGTTTATGGGTGATTGTAGAAAGTTTGTGATGCACCCGAAACCATTATCCACAAGACAAATGTCGAAGTACTACAACAAATGCAAGCTCTTATGAGTTATTTTGAAAATAACAAGTACACATAGTACATCATCAGCAAGCAAATATAAAACAACTACAATGAATGCGATCATCAAATCCACCTAAGATTGGTGAAAGGTGGATATGATGCAGAGACAATGGCTCTTCTACGAACACCTCCAGGAAGTCGTAGTGAATACAACGGGTCCCGTAAATAAACACGAGCCACTTGTGGATAACAACAATGGGTATATTGTAAGCACAATGAACCATTGTGGACACAAGTATAGATATCACCTACAACAGTGGTGATTGAGGTGCCGCAAAGTATGTCGGGTATAAAGATAACTCGATGTACGAAGAAGGACACCTCATTGCAGAATGGAAGAGATGTTTGAACAAATTCGAACTAAACTTCATGGTATTCCAAAGTTTCTTCTTGGTCCTATACTTAGGAAGAAAATATTTCTGGTATCCACTATCACGCCCCAAGACCTATACTTAGGAAGAAAATCTCAATCTATCCTATCGATAAATCAATATAGCAAGTCAAATCAATACAATGCAGAATCAATCTATAGGCAATACCAATATCTATAGCATCAATGAATCTATACAATATCAATAAATCTATAATGTCCAATCCATATCTATATCCATTCTACCCATATCAATGTCAATAATCAATAGTATCCATGCTC
>NW_021440930.1:0-789 GCF_001605985.2 Dendrobium catenatum | reverse complement strand
ATGCCAATATTTTATTAAGTGTCATATAAGATAACTTATTGATATAAGAAAGTTATCAGAATAAGGATATGAATTAATTTATAGAGTAACTTATATTTATAGGACAGAAAAGTTTCTTTCATGCAAGCGTACTATAATTATAATTGTGCCAAATGAAACTTTAGTGATGAAAAATGTGGCTTCTTAAAGGGCATTGCCTGCGCACCCATTTGCAAGAGAAGGAATAATATTTATCTAACAAGTCTTGAAAGCTCTAATTCGATTTTGATGATAGAAAATAGTTTATGTGAAACAGTGGAGCAAATATATCCGAGAGTAAAATTAAGATAAGAATATTTATAAAATTTTTGAAAAGATTAATTTAGACATTTATATCAGTGGAAACTAATACTATATGATGATATATTGTATTTCACGATAGGCATGATACAACAACAACATCAAGCCTTTATCCCACTACGTGGGGTCGGCTACATGAACCTTTTTCCTCCATTGTGTCCTATCAAAAGTCAAATTATCATTTTAATCTAATAAAGAAAGGTCATTCCTAATATTTTCTAACAAAGTCTTTTTAGGCTTGCCTCTACCTTTCTTAACATAAGTCAAATCTAATACCTCTACTATTCTAACCGGATCATCGGAAGGATGCCGTTTTATGTGATCAAACCATCTAAGGTGACTCTCTCTAATCTTATCTTCCACTAAAGCTACTCCAACATTTTCACGTATATGCTCCTTTCGTATCCTATCTTTAAGGGTAAAGCCACTCATCCACCTAAGCATCCTTAT
>NW_021440929.1:0-274 GCF_001605985.2 Dendrobium catenatum | reverse complement strand
AGGAATTGAAAGTCATGGTAGTTTAATTCTATTGTTTTCCTATTAACATAGGAATAGAGGGCAGTACCCTCACTATTTATTCTTCTTTTTATAAGAAGGGACCCAAACATGTTTGAGTTTCTAAATCTAACATTTGACAATTTTGTAGGTGTGCTCTCACAAAAGACCACATGAGAGCATGTGGTACTTGGACAGTGGAGGCTCGTGGCTCGTAATTGCATAAACTTGTTGCTTAAAAAATTCTGATTTACATGTTTACAACTCTATTGATTGT
>NW_021440928.1:0-1293 GCF_001605985.2 Dendrobium catenatum | reverse complement strand
CAAAAATCAAAACTATAAACAATTTTAAAGTTACCTCACTGAAAGAGGGGATGAAAGAACTTTCCAAAGCAAGTTATGCCTTCACTTACAGACCTGATGAGCATGCCTAAAAAAATCGGGGATGAGAGCAGGCCTGCAGAAGGAGACAAGGTTGACTTCTTGCTTCGCGAAGGAGAAGAATGGAGACGCTATTAGCTTTGCACGCCGTCGGGGAAGAAGAGGTCGAAGGCTTTGAATGAGTTTTTTTTTTCTCTGTTGAAGCTCGAAGTAGAAGAGTCGAGCAGACGCGAGCAGACTTCGACGCAAATGAGGGTTTTTTTCCCTCTCCGCATATAAGCTTTCCGGCCGGTTATCAAAAACCGGGACCGGTCCAGCGGTTCGAGCTGGTTTATCCTGGTTTTTTGCAAAACAGGTTTTCATTTGAACCGTAACCGACCGGCCGGCCAGTTCGCAGTTCAACCGGTTGATCCGGCCGGCCCGATCCGGTTTTAAAAGCATTGCTTTTAAAAGCATAAATTGAAAATAAATAAAAAGAGCATTGATGGTGCTAGAGTTTTTATATAAAAAGTTCAAGGCCCACGCAACTAAAACAATTCCACTCTCTGATCTTGGTTGATTGCAAAAAATTGCCCACTCATTTTTTTCAAGATGGAAAGAGTACAAAAATATTGGGAGCAGAGTTTGTATGAGATGAAAAAGCATTCAGAGGATTATGACCAAGTGACAGCAATCATGTAGTGTTGGTCAGTTGGATGCAGCCTAATAACGACATTCATATAATAAAGATCTAATGTTAGCAGTTGGACAGTAGTCTGGCGGTGTTGCTCGTATAGAGCTTTATAAAACTTCAAGTCTAATAATTCTCTTAAATCTTAAGCCAATGATCCTCTTCATGAAGAGAGTGAGAACTTATTCATAATTTTTTTTAGTGGCATGCTTTGCTAATATAAAAATAATTTAGAATGATCCATTAGACAACCTCTATTTATTCCTTTCAATCTTGTGAGCATAAAACATTCTTTTTCATATTTAATGCGTTAAAGATGTTGAAATCAAACTATTATAGGTTTGTTTGAATCATCTCATCGAGATACAGGTTCGTTGAAAATCATTTAGTTGTTAAAGTGACGGTAATAATTATCACCAGAGGTACTGCGACAGCCTATGAGAGAGAAAAAGACGATCGGTGCAGCAAAACATCAATCAAAACCTTTAGTACCTGCAGAAATTATATAACCTTTATTGCCGCCTCCTCGGAGATACGTCCTCCCACCGCTAAAAAATTGGGTTTTT
>NW_021440927.1:0-1228 GCF_001605985.2 Dendrobium catenatum | reverse complement strand
AAAATGCACCATGTTACCCTCCCCACTGTCCATTGCTCACTATCTGCTGCCTTTGCCAGCCATCGTTGGTCGCTCATCGTCCCCAACCACAACACATCATTTGCCGCTCGCCTCCGATACACTGCAAGTTGCAACCACCAATCACTCTTATCTTATAAAAAAAATTATTTAAAAGATTTAAAAACTTAGTTTTATTTTACAACTATTCAAATTAAAAATTAATCTCTTAAATTTATTCTGGATTCAATCATACAAAAAATTTTAAGCACGATACCTTTACTTTTAAATGCTTAAATCCTAAATAAATGCAACCTAAGGGCATCTCCAACAGAACGACCTATTTCCACTTCAAGATGTAATAATGGTCATATCAAGCATTAATTCATCTCCAATCAAATTTCATTTCTAACATAAAAAAAAAAAGAATATTCTATATCTATGCTGTCTCATCTCTATTTCTAACCTCCATTTTTCTACAAAAAAATATTTTTGTAAATAGTGCGATGTCAATATTGGAGTCGCACTATCCAATATTAGCGCCGCATTATTCATAGTCGAAATAAAATGTAAAAATACGTTTTCATTTGCATTCAAATGGATGTTCGTGGGAAGAAATTATTCTGTGCGGTCACCGGATAGTGTCCAAAGGCGAATCACGAAGCGCCACATCACATTTTTGTTATATAAGATATACCGAATGACATAACGCATTCCGCACAAAATAATTTCGGGCTCATGGGAGCTAAAAACGTGCGACGCAATGCCGCTTAAAACTATTATTTACCGTAAAAAAAAAAATGTAATTTAAAATAATAATCTTTAAAAAAATTCCGGCGAAGCTATGATCAGCAGATAGATCCCATGTTTCTTTTAAACACCAAACAGCCACTTGGTTCCTTATAGAACTAAATAGCGCCGGTAATCAAGTTTAAAGAACCACTCCGTACATTCGAGGTAAGGCAGTCGTGGTTCTCGTGGAGAATAGGTTGCAGTGGGCCCCATTTCATCTCCAATAATTATTCAGCAAGTCGACTGTGGACGGCAGATTAAACAAAACACCCCATAAATAGGAAAAAAATACAAATTAAATCATAAACCTATAATAATTAAAAAAATTCGTATTTGATCATAAATTTTTTAATATTTATAAAATTAATACCTAAAAGGCTAAAGTTTTATTATTAAAAGATGAATTAAATTAGTATTTATTAAACTTTCAATCATTAAA
>NW_021440926.1:0-208 GCF_001605985.2 Dendrobium catenatum | reverse complement strand
CTTAAGAGGGGACCCCAAGCAAGAAGCGAAGAGAAGAGAAGGAAGTAAGGAACCAAAAAGAGAAGAAAGAAAAGCGAGAGAAGGAAGAGACTCATCATCGACCACAGCCGGACTTCCACCCGTTAGCCAAGTGATGTTGGAGTTATGTCTGATCGCCAACTAATGTTGGAATTATGTCTGATCGTCGACTGGCGCTGGAGTTTTACTT
>NW_021440925.1:0-597 GCF_001605985.2 Dendrobium catenatum | reverse complement strand
CTTTCGGGAATCAACATAGCCAACAAAGTCAGAATTTGAATAGATAGTCACTTCTAAACTATTATCCCGCTTATACGTAAACATGTAATCTTTGGTATCTTAGAGATACCTTAACACTTTCTTTACAGCTCACCAATGATACATACATGGATTACTCTAATATCTCCCTAACATCCCAACCACAAATGTTATGCCAGGTCTTGTGCAAAGTTGAACATACATTAGCAACCAACAAATGAGTCTCTTTTTGCCTTACATTCCTATTTACACAATATGACTTTTACATAATTAGGTAACTTAACAGGTTCCCAAACTTTGTTATGTGTCATTGAATTCATCTCATCTTTCATGATATAAAACTATAAATCAAATTCTTTACAATTCACAGCTTGTGAAAGTATTTTATGACTATTTTTAGGTCCAATATTATAGTCAAACTTTTGAAGATATATAATATAGTCACTAGGAATTGCTGATCATTTTTCCCTAGTAGATATTAATATTGTAACAACCTCCTTTTATGGAGTTGATTGTTCAATTATATCTATTGGTTCATTAGTAGCTTGTGGAATATCCATTAATGGTTGTCTAACACAT
>NW_021440924.1:0-440 GCF_001605985.2 Dendrobium catenatum | reverse complement strand
GCCATGCTCACCAAAACTTCATTCATAAATTACAATGACAATCAAACAAAATGGTGGCAACAAGTTATGGGCAACATGAGTGTCATTCTTGATAGCTTTAGAATCATGAAGCAATGCACATAACCCTTTCATATTTTGATAAGCCGTGTATTTAATACGTTATTGTATGTGGTGTTTGCATTGGCTTTGGTGAGAAGTGTTCAATATATGACTTATCAAAACATGAAAGGTTTATGATCTAGTATCAATGATATCTTTATGGTGAAGACACCAACTTGATTTGTGTTCTCTTAGGTTGGGGATGGAATGATTATTTGAGTTGTCATGAAGTTGGAATTCAGTTTTTTTGACAGATTTGGGCCTAAAACTTCTAAGCTCCAAAAAGATTGATTTTTTCTTGGAGAAAAATAATGAGAAGCTTCAGATCAAAGGTTTGATAT
>NW_021440923.1:0-395 GCF_001605985.2 Dendrobium catenatum | reverse complement strand
TTTAGATATGAAAGCATTTATTTGAATTATTGATAAAAAATATAATAGTATTCATTATTACTTTATAATTTGGAGTTTTTTAAATATTCATCTCCTCTCACTCAAATTTCTAGCATTAAAAAACAACCTCATCAGAATTTTTATTGCCTCAGGTTACCTAACGCATCTCTACGTTCGGTATCGCTTAAAATCGAGACATATGGCATGCCTTTTTACCCCTTATGACCCGACGACATCCCATATGTTTTAGCACATTTTTTAAAATATTTCGGGTTGGGCCGTAGTAATGTATATGAAATGGCCGGGAAATTAAAAAAGTACGAGGCTTTTACCTCAGGTATAATAACATTTTCTGTAGTAAACCTAAGATGTTCTACAGTCTTTACGGTTCATAT
>NW_021440922.1:0-363 GCF_001605985.2 Dendrobium catenatum | reverse complement strand
ACCAATTGATCTCCTATAGCTATATAGTGCAATTCTACATCTCCATTCTACATCTCCATTGGCAACATGATCTCTTATGAAGTGATGCCTAATATCTATATACTTAGTATGTGAGTGCTAAATTGGATTTTTGGATATGCAAATTACACTAGTGTTGTTACACATAATTGGTATTATTTTCGTAGTCTAAGATCTAAGAGTTATTGCTTTAGTCATAGGAGTTGAACAATACAACTCTCTACTGGCATATATTCTGCTTCAAATATAAAGAGGGATACTGAATTTTATTTTATACTAAATGAAGAAATTAAGAATTATCCTATGATTTGACAAGTTTTAGAAGTCCTTTTTTATTTACCCTAT
>NW_021440921.1:0-227 GCF_001605985.2 Dendrobium catenatum | reverse complement strand
ATCCCACCATAGACTGCATCTTTTCCATCATCTGCATTATCATATTCATCATCTACAGTTGCATCATATTTCCTGACATTGCATTCATAGCCTCCATCCCTACAGGTGCAGGATTTACACTAGGTGCACTGCCTCCTACTGGTGCCACATTTTCAGGGTCTTCAGAGATCCTAATAGGTTGGGATGACTAACCTTCCTCTCTTCCAGGTATTCTTTCAGCCATTAAA
>NW_021440920.1:0-509 GCF_001605985.2 Dendrobium catenatum | reverse complement strand
ATAATTTCAAAAGTACATACTAATATAGACATGAGAATCAATTAAGCTGAAGCATATGCACCTGACCATCTATCTTTTACATGACTTGGGATCTCTTGAGAATGCTTTGTATGGGTGGAGAGCTTTCAAGGGTTTATGTCTTGGGCAAATCCTCGAAAGTAAGTGCCCTAAGCGAGTCCTTCATGATAAGTATATAAGAGAGTTCGTGAATGAGAGCACCCTGGCAAGTGGGTGAGTCTTTTGGGGTGACTGAAAAGTATTCTTATGTGATGTGGATGTGAGCTAGGGATGGTTGTAGTTGATCATGTGATCATGGGCTCTGTAGATGTGTGCATCCTATAGCTTTGACAAAGATATTCATGGAAGATGAATGTCTTTAACTTGGGAGGCAAGTGGCTCTTCAAGTAAATGCTTGCTAACGCGAGTTCTTTTCCCCAACAGGCTTGATGCATTCCTCCACTTCAACAATCCAACTTCAACAATCCAACTTGACTTCTATTAATAATATC
>NW_021440919.1:0-332 GCF_001605985.2 Dendrobium catenatum | reverse complement strand
ATGCCTAATTGATAGGGCAAAGGCTAATCCTCAACTTGTAGCATTCAAAAATAAGAGAAGATTATTTGGATTACAACAAGCCAAATATACAGTTGCAAAATATTCTGAAGATAACTTTTTATATTTGCTGGTTAAGTTCCAGTAAATTTTTACAATAAGTTAATTGTGTTTTTTTAATTAGTTGAATTCTAGATTGTGTTTGAAGATGGCATTCCAAAACTACAACAATTTGCTATTAAAATATTGGCTCTTACATGCTCATTATCAAGGTGTGAATAAAATCAGAATATATGTAACTAAATTCATATCAAAAGGAAAAATTATTTGACATC
>NW_021440918.1:0-1637 GCF_001605985.2 Dendrobium catenatum | reverse complement strand
GGCTAGTCTTCTAAATGCTATAGTAGCAGTAAAAAAAATAATGATGATATTAAGCTACGGTGAACATTAGGATGTGACATTTGGTCTTTAAGTCCAAAAATCCATCTCTGAAAGGTCCCGATAGAGCTAAAATCTACCATCTTTTATGATGGTAGTGCAAAGAAAGAATAAATATGTATGCGGTGAGCATCGGGGTGTGACACTTGGACGTATATCCGAGAATCCACAGTCGAAAGGTCCCGGCATAAGGGAAAATAAATATGGAAACCGTCATCTCTAAAAAAATATATATTTAAAGAATGGTGTGACATATAGTGTGTACACCTAGAGATCCACCATTAAAGAAATTCATCAAAAATAGGTCTCAAAGATGGCCCCTACAACAATGTTCTTGATGGTCGATACCTTGAAGAATCCTTGAAGAAATTCCATCACTTTTTAAATATATCCTCTCAGACTGAAGAAGGTCATTGCCCGACCTTCATCAGTGACGTTCTTCTCAAAGAGAAGGTGGAGGAAATGAAATAGATTCTCTGTGAATTCATGGATTGCTTTGCCTGGATATATGCTAAGATATCTAGCTTATACCCTGATGTGTTGATTCACAGATTAGTCATCAAACCAAATATCATATATATCAAGCAAGTTTCAAGGAGAATAATATTGAAGATTGAAGAACATGTGATTGCAAAGAAAAAGAAGCTCATAAAGACATGTTTTATCCGTAAAGAAAAATATGCTGGTTGGATCGCCAATATTATCCCGGTGAAGAAAAAGAACGATCGGATTCACATCTGTATCGAATTTCGGGACCTCAAGAAGGCGTGCCCAAAAGATGATTTTTTTTCTCCCTGAATCAGAACTACTAGTGGATAACACGTCCAACTGCGACATGTTCTTATTTATGAATGGATCGTCGGGCTACAACCAAATTAAAATGGGAACTGAAGATGAAAAGTATATATCATTCAGAACACTTATAGCATATTCTACTACACAATCATGTATTTCGGCCCAAAGAATACTAGTGTCACCTATCAACGGATAATGACACGTGTATTTAATGACCTAATACATTAAAAGGTTGAGTGTTATGTTCCTGGTGCTGAGGAGTTCAATCGTTCTACAATAAAAAATCGGTGGCAAATTCGTATCCAACTGGGAGGGTCCTTTTATCGTCGAGAAGGTATTTTAGGGAGGAGCCTATCAGTTGATCGATTTGGAAGGCCAGAGATCTATACCACCAATCAACAGTCAATATTTGAAGAAATACTACACATAAAACTGCACGAGAAAATGTTGTATTCAATGTGTTATATATTTTATACTTGTTTGTCATCACATCCGCACTATATATTTTGAAATTCTCTTGTATAACAAGAATGCATTTCAAAAATCTCCCATCAGACTGGGGGCATTTTTACTATTTATTTGGGTCGACATCGCGCTGCGTGCCAAGATCCCTAAATAAATATTTAAAATTTCAAAAACAAAGGCCTATCCAAAATGTCCCTACGAGACAGGGGGCATTTTAAATATTTATTTGGGTCGACATCATGTCGCACGTCGAGATCCCCAAATGACATTTAAAATCTTGAAATTCCAAATTTATTTCATTCTAAAATGTCCCTGCGAGA
>NW_021440917.1:0-531 GCF_001605985.2 Dendrobium catenatum | reverse complement strand
GAGGATGGTATTTTGATTGAGTCTGATGATGCTATTTGTAATTCTGGTATTGAACACTTCATGAATATTTTTAATAGCCATTGTTCTTTTGCTCCTATTGCTAACCGGAATCTAATTCCTAAAATTATTAATGATTTTGATAACACTTTACTGTGTCAATTGCCTACGGATTATGAGATTTTCAAGGTGGTTAATGACCTTAATGGAGAGGTTGTTGCTGGGCCTGATGATTTTACTACTAAATTCTTTCAGCAAAATTGGGATATTATTAAAGAGGATATCATTGAAGCTGTGAAAGATTTCTTTAAGGGTAATTCCTATCCTAAATTTTTCTCCTCCACTAATATTGTCCTTATTCCAAAAAAAGACAACCCGATTAATTGGAATGATTTTAGACCGACCAACCTTTGCACTTTTCTTAACAAGCTTAATTCCAAAATTATTGCTAACCGGTTGATTAACATTCTTCCCAATATTATTTCTTTAAATCAGAAGGGCTTTGTTAAGGGGAGAAGTATTTGTGATAATGTC
>NW_021440916.1:0-226 GCF_001605985.2 Dendrobium catenatum | reverse complement strand
GGATTAAGAAAAGCATTTATCTATAAAAACTTAAAGAAAAAAGCTTGAAGAAAGTAGGATTCGAAGAAAAGAGTGAAACCGTGCATGAAATGAAGAGTCTCATTAATTTATGCAGAGGATGGATGCAGCTCTTTGTTCGGAGGATAATTAAGTAAACTCACTAGAATTAAGTAAACTCACTAGATAAATATTAAAATGATAACATGACACATTATGGTTCATCTTC
>NW_021440915.1:0-654 GCF_001605985.2 Dendrobium catenatum | reverse complement strand
CTCCATCGCATGTACGTTTCACATCATCTTGGTATCACATCACTTTGCATCACATATTGCTTTTTTTTTACTTTTAAATGTACCCATTAAGAAAAAATTTAGTATCACGATGAAACAATAAGAAAATTTTATCCACAAAAATTATGAAATACAACAATATCATCAGAAAAATAAATCCACTAAAGTTTTGAATAATTATACAATGATTAATAAGAAAATGATTTTAGTGATAATGTTGATTGGAGGTTGTTAATAGTTTTGATGTTTCAATCATGAAAAAAAAAATTAATACAAATAAAATTGATTCTTTTAGATATTTAATTGTGTTTGATTCACCACCACAACAACAACAACATCAAGTCTTTGTCTCACTACGTGGGGTCGGTTACATGAATCTTTTTTCTACATTGTGTCCTGTTAAAAGTCAAATTCTCATTTAAATATAATAAAGAAAGATCATTTCTAATATTTTATAACCAAGTTTTTTTAGGTTTACATCTACCTTTTTTAACCTTAGTCAAATCTAATACCTATACTTTCCTAACTGAGTCATCAGAAGGCCGCTATTTTATGTGACCAAACCATCTAAGGCGACTCTCTCTAATCTTATCTTGCATTGGCACTACTCCAACCTTTTCACGTATATGCTCATTT
>NW_021440914.1:0-440 GCF_001605985.2 Dendrobium catenatum | reverse complement strand
CAGGAGCGAAATTTGACATTTCCACTTATAACCGTCAGCTATGTTGATGAAAAAAAAATATATATTTATGTAGCTAACCTAAGTAAGATAAAGGCTTGTGATGGGCTTGTGATGGGCTTGTGATGTTGTTGTAATGAACTTATGCTAGCTAGAATTATGATGTATCTATTCTCCTAAAATTTTTGCAATCATGTGAGCCTTCAAAAAATTCTTCAAATTTCTATGGATATAAATAACATCTTTTCTATCTTAAAAAATTCTTTTCATATCAAAATATTTTCATTTATGGATCGAAATTTCATAAACAAGTTCATTATTTTATAATTTGTTGCGGCTTATATGCTTATCAAAATGAATTAATATTTTGTAGAAGCTCCCATAAACATGTTGGTTTTATCAACATATTTTTATCAATATTGTAAGAAAATTCACTGAGTAGA
>NW_021440913.1:0-230 GCF_001605985.2 Dendrobium catenatum | reverse complement strand
CATCCCAATACAATAGAAATGACCCATATATATAGGCCTCACCAAAAATAAAAGAAACAAAGATTAAAATGCCCTCGGGGCTACAACATCAAATGACCACCCATAAGGGTAAAACAGTCAAACTGAAAATAAAAAAATTAAAAAAAAAACTATCACATAAAATGACTCAAAAATATAAGCTCCTGATCGTAGCCATCGATCTCCGATGTCTCCTCTGATAAGCACGCCAA
>NW_021440912.1:0-1262 GCF_001605985.2 Dendrobium catenatum | reverse complement strand
ATTTTATTGTGCTAAAATATATAAAATTGTTTTCTATAAAATTTTCAAGAGATTTTTTAAAATAACTTATTCACCCCCCTCTTGGTTAGTATTGGGACAATTGCTTTAGGTCTAATAACCTATACAGACTTTTAAGTGGTATTAATGCGTACTTTCAATAATTAAGTTTTAGATAGTTTTTGGAAATCGATCATGGCTACTTTTAAAAACCAAAACTCATGTGAAGGATATTTGATCACTAGACCCCCACAATTTTATAACATCACTTTCGATTTTTGGATAACATGTATCTCTACTTTTCTTCAATCGTTTGATTATTACATGTGGATTTTAGTATATAAAGGATACACTAGGCCAATTAGACTTGCCAATGGCATTAGAACTGAAACAGTATTTACTTATTAGACTTTAGAAGAAAAAGACTTAGCTCAGCTAAATGCAAGATGTTTGAATCGTTTTTTTTTGTGTACTTAAATCATAAGACTATATGCTTGTATATACCTGTAAAAGTGGAAAAGAAATTTAGGATAGACTTTGTATCACATATGAAGGGAATAATGAAGTGAAATACTAAAGATTGAACATTTTATGACATGATTATGAATTTTTTTGCATGAAACCAAATGAATCAATCACTAACATGTATACACATTTCACTCGAATAATCATCTTATTACATGATTTAGTTAGGGAACTAATGAATGATGAGAAAGTAAATATGATTCTTTATTATTTTCCTACTATTAATGATATAAAGATCATAGTTATAATGGAATCAAAAGATTTTAATATTTATAGTACTGACAAGGAGTGACTCAAAGACAAATTAATACATGTGAGAAGCATAAGGAGAAGAACATAGCATTGAAATTGGATGACTCGAAGAGTGATCAGTCTCAGACTGAGGATGAAGATAACTTTTCCTTGATGATAAGGAATGTCAGAACTTCTTTAAAAAGGAAGTAAAGCTGACATTTGCAATGGAATAAAGGTAAGTTCTACAAAAGTGCTAAGGCTTCTAACGATGCATGCTATAAACAATGATACCAATGCTCATTAACTTTTTCATTGCCTTCATTAATAAATTCAATGCACATCATTGACGATAAGCTTAATGCATGCCGTAATCTTGGCATCAACGGCTCAACACCAATAGTGGCGAAGCAAGAAATTTCTTATATGGGGGCCTAACATAATTTTTTAAATCTTTTCTCTAGAAATTTCTTAAATGAGGAGGAGGAGATAGAGGTAATGGCTTATTC
>NW_021440911.1:0-446 GCF_001605985.2 Dendrobium catenatum | reverse complement strand
CCACAAATTCTTCTAGGGCCACAGGAGGAACAAGATGTAGCAAGTTTGAAGAAACCGTGTGATCTCCCTCACACCTCTTCTCCCTCACAACGCTCACCTTCACCTTCCTCTCTCAAAACCCTATAGAATTTCTCAAGAGCTCTCTCCCCCTTGGAATCCCTCTCTAACCCCGTTCTTCCTCTATGTAATTCTTACTAAAAAAAGATGAGATTAACTCCTAAAACGGGCTCCAAAATCCCTCTGATTTCAAAAGTAGTCGTTACTGTTCGTACAGTATTTTTTCACATCGTACAGTACGATCTTCATAAACAGACTTCGTCCTGCTATGAAGATGTATGAACAGTTAAAAAACAATTCGTACTGTATGATAAAATATTATATGGTACGATCAATAAAATACTATTCGTACTGGACGATGGTCTGGACGATCAGATGTCATCTCTGTT
>NW_021440910.1:0-218 GCF_001605985.2 Dendrobium catenatum | reverse complement strand
CCCATTTCAAAAATCACTTGCGTCATTCTTAGGATTATAATCCAGGTTTGTTGTCAGTGGTGCCCGGCCACTTTACTTTTCTATAAATTCTGGGTGTAATATGGACATTTGACATTATATTTGGATTATTAAAATTTGTTTGTTTACATTGTTTGTGCAGTAGCTTTTTTTTAGGGCCCTTCCATGCCGTGTTTTGTTTTAGCCTGGATTCGAATCGG
>NW_021440909.1:0-336 GCF_001605985.2 Dendrobium catenatum | reverse complement strand
GGTATAATCAAATTAAAGGAATTGATTTTGAGGAGACTTTTGCCCCTGTAGCTAGAATTGAAGAAATTAGGGTTTTACTTGCCTTTGCCTGTTTTAAAGGATTTAATTTATTTCTAATGGATGTCAAAAGTGCCTTTTTCCATATAATGCCTTTTTTAACTTGAAAACATGATTTGGGTATTTAGAATTTTTAAAATGGGGTAATTGAAGAAGATGTTTTTGTTGAACAACCTCCTGGTTTTAAAAATTCTAAATACCCAAGTCATGTTTTCAAGTTAAAAAAGGCATTATATGGATTAAAACAGGCACCTAGGGCTTGGTATGAGAGATTGAGCA
>NW_021440908.1:0-674 GCF_001605985.2 Dendrobium catenatum | reverse complement strand
TGACAAGCCCATTAAGGTAATATTTAAAAAAAAATTATTTTATTCCTTTTTTTTAAAAGAAAATAATATTTTTTACATTACAAAATTAAAAAAAAATCCAAAAAATCTATAGATCTCCTTCCCCTTGGATCCAAAAAAAAAAATTCCAAAAATCCAACTTTTCTTATATTGTGATGAAAAATAATTTTTATCATGTTGATTGTCAGAAAAATTAATTAATTTTTTGTTCAAAAAATTTTCAATATCAAAATATAGTTGTTTGATAGGGTTGTAAAATCTATAAATAACAATTTTGGAAAATATATCATCTTATTCATTGAGGACATTAGTGATTTGTTTTATTATATATGCATTTGCCAAAAAATTCTTAAATTTTTGGTTGACATAGTTAACTTAGGAAATCTACTAACTTCTATTTGGTAGGTTAGAAAATTCATGAATAGTAACTTAGGAAATCTACTAACTTGTTGATTGTAGAATTAGGAAAATTTCCATATTTTTTCTTTCATAATTTTTTTTTTTGAAATTTCTTGTAATTGCTTCCATCAATGTTCTTATACTCTAATTTTTTTAAAAAAATTTCTCTAAATATTTTTTTTCAAGAAGAGTAATCCTTGAATAGTCATTGGTTAGTGATTCCTTTTTTGTGTTATTATTGTAGAAAATTTTGTTGG
>NW_021440907.1:0-367 GCF_001605985.2 Dendrobium catenatum | reverse complement strand
ATTAATTTTTCATTGTTCTGAGTGGAATTGTTTTGTATATATTTGATTTTTTGTACTCAAATCTCCAGCTGCTTCGCTGACGTCTGCCTTGTTTTGCTATTTTAGATTGCGATGAAAGAGCTTCGAGAGCGCAAGATACCCTTCACCATTCGAAGGTATCTTCCTGATGGGAGGTAAATATCCTCGGATGCTTTCTTTGTTACTGTATTCTGTTCTCTATTGCTGCTGCTAGGAATTCGATTGTGAAAATAGGAAAAGAAACTAAAATGCTTAAATAATGGCTATCGATTCATTAACATTAACGTCAGTGAATAATAATGACAATGTGACAGTTATGAAGATTGGGGAGTTGACGAACTGATAGTAG
>NW_021440906.1:0-1782 GCF_001605985.2 Dendrobium catenatum | reverse complement strand
GATGAAGAATGTGTTCAACGGTTTGGGGTTATTATGAGATGCTGCCCCTTCCTAGTGATGGCAAGCAGAGATGTAAATGTAGAAGATGTGGGGCAATATATCAGTGTGATAGCAAGTATAGTACTGACAATTTAAGACGTCATATACAAAATTGTAAAAAAAGAGACACCCGTGACATTGGGCAACTTATTCTACAATCCATTGCTACTTCAACTATCTCTATGACTGAATCTACGTTTGACATTCATGAGTTTCGTGAGTTATTCACTACTTGCATAATCATGCATGATCTTCCTTTTTAGTGTGTTGAATGGCCTGATCTTCGTTCTTTGTTGCAATATCTCCGTCGTGATCTCCAAATAATATATAGAAACACTGCTAGAAGTGATTGCAAGAAAATGTTTACTAAAGAGAAATGCCTTATTCAAAAGGAGATTTTGAAAAGTAATAGTAGAGTTTCATTGACTTTTGACTTATGGACATCAATTAATACAGATGGGTTCATTTGCTTGACTGCACATTTCATTGATAACAATTGGTTGTTGCAGAAAAAAATTATCAATTTTTGATTTATGCCACCACCACATGATGGTATTGCTTTGTGTGAGAAGCTTCACTTATTTTTAACTGAATGGAAAATTCAGAATAGAATATTCATTATAACTCTTGACAATTCTTCAGCTAATAATAATGTTTATGTTGAATTCTTAAGAAACCAGTTAAATTTGCGTGGTGTATTGTTATGTAAAGGTGAGTTTTTCCACATAAGATGTTGTGCTCATGTTGTGAATCTTATTTTCCAAGAGGGATTGAAGGAGGTTGATATCTCTGTTTCTAATGTTAGAGAAAGAATAAAATATATGAAAGGCTCACAAGCTAGAAAGCAAAAATTTTTGGGATGTGTCAAACAAAGTTATCTTGACTCAAAGAAAGGATTAAGACAAGATGTGCCTACGAGGTGGAATTCGACATTCATTATGCTTGATTCAGCTATTTATTACAAACGTGCCTTCCAACATTTGGAATTACTTGACTCTAAGTTCAAAACTTGTCCTAGTAATACTGAATGGGATAGGTTAGATATTATTTGCAAATTTCTAGCACCTTTCTATGAGATTACTTGTGCATTCTCAGGTACTAAGTATCCTACTTCAAATCTATTCTTCCCTTGTGTATCTACGGCTTATGCATCACTTAAATATGAACGGTTACATGATATTGAGTACATCTGAAATATTACAACAAGGATGTTAGTAAAGTTTGAGAAATACTGGTTTGATTTCTGTGATATCTTGGCAATAACAGTCATCTTGGACCCTAGGTACAAGTTCACATTTGTTGAATGGTGTTATAAAAAATTATATGAAGGTGATTTCATTTCTGAAACAAAGAAGGTTAGGGATAAGCTATTTGCATTATTTTCAAACTATGAGAAGGTGGACCTACAAACCTCTGATGACATGTCATCATTACCTTCAGTTAGTTCTCAAGTTAATAGCTCAACGACTTTTCCTTCAATTACAAAATCACAATTTCTTCAGGTATTTGTATTTCTTATTTAGTTCTCAAGTTGTTTAATCAGTACCTTTTCATTAACTTACTTTTTACATTTATGTTGGCATTCAAAATTAGGATTATGACTCATTTGAAGAGGAAATAACTATGCCTAAGAAGTCACAACTTGAAATGTATCTTAAAGAACAAAAAATTGATAGGAAGGTTAAGTTAGATGTAATACATTTTTGGAAAGGTAACCAATACAGGTTTCCTGAAGTAGCAGCT
>NW_021440905.1:0-204 GCF_001605985.2 Dendrobium catenatum | reverse complement strand
GTCTCAAACTCAGTACTACTCAGAAGAGCTACAAAAATAAAAGAAAAGTAAAAGCATACGAGCTCGAGTTCCCTACTAAACAAAGTTCATAAAATCCTAGGAACATGCTACGGTGCACAAAAAAGAGCACCAAAAAAATTCTAGAGCAGCAAACAACCACAAAATGCTCTAGCAATCATCTCTCCAAATCGATCATACTATCAC
>NW_021440904.1:0-918 GCF_001605985.2 Dendrobium catenatum | reverse complement strand
ATTACCTTCCTTGGTAATTAATTTAAAATATCCTAAAACCTCTTTTAACCCTAACCAACCCCTTCTCTACCCGTGACCCCCCATACCGCTGGTTTTCTCCTTCCCCTTGTCCCCTCTCAAAACTGTCGGCCTTCTAGAATTCCAAGAGGGGAAGCTCTGTTGGGCATGGATGGTGGATCCGGATTTTGATTTTGGCTTCGTCTACAATCAAGAAGGCTTCGTCGACATTCTACGATCAACTTTCTTTGATCTTGAACTAGAGATTGACGATTCCACATAAGATTACGTGGAGATGATTCTCTTTCAATTATCCATTGATATTGATCAATGTTCCTCCTTCAACTAGTGGGTGCTTTTTCATCGTCCACCAGCTCCTTCGCATCTGGGTAACTCTCTGTTGACTAATATCCTCGGTGTTTTCTGTATGTTAAGTGGCATTAGTGTGGTTGCTTAAATTCTTTCTTCACTAAAACCACCTCAACGAGCAAGAGTGAGGGAAAACTCACAGGCACATTTTCTAATTGTTAAGAGATGGATTTTTGTTACCGCCGTAAGTATTGTTACATTTGAATTATCTTACATGTCTTTGGTATTCTAGATTGTAATTGTTTACCTTTACGAAATCAAATTCTAGTAATTCCTAGAACTTCTCTTGATAAGGCATTGTTTAATAATTTGCATAGTTTAAATCAATGCTATTAATTTCATGTAATTCCTGCTCAATCTCGTTTCACACCATCTTGATATCAGAGCATGGTTGGCATGCAATACATGTGCTAGATGTTATCCTAGGAGTCTCTCTAACCATCCCTTAGCTTGTTTGCATGTTTAGCATCGCATAAAAATTTTATTTTTATGTTTATGTTTGTTGTCCAGAAATTTCGCGTAGAAAAGTTAGTTCATTGTTTTAGCTTGTTT
>NW_021440903.1:0-209 GCF_001605985.2 Dendrobium catenatum | reverse complement strand
TTCTTTGTGGTATTATCTCCAAGTGTAACCTTGCCTCTATTTCTGGCTTACAGCGTTATGAATTGAGTAGTATCTCCAGTCATATGCTTTGAACATCCGCTGTCCAGGTACCATATGCTCCCACGAGGTCTTGTGTGAGAGCAATCCTGCAAAATTCTTAAATGTTAGACCTAGGAACCCAAACAAGTTTGGGTTCACCTTTAAGAAAT
>NW_021440902.1:0-263 GCF_001605985.2 Dendrobium catenatum | reverse complement strand
ACGGAAACTTATGTCCCTTGCACAAGATACAGGAAACACAAGAAGATTTTAAGCGAGGAATACAAAGATCAGTATTATTGCTAGCAATTTGTTTGAACACCCTATGATGAGGATGACCGAGCCTATTATGCCAGGTGGTAGCTCCCGGAGATAAGGTAGTAAGAGCGTAATTTGGCTGAGTTGCCGAAGCCGATCGCAACGAGTAAAGACCGTTCCTACAGGGTCATTGCAGCAGAATTTCCTGCGTCTTCAAGTCCTTAAAT
>NW_021440901.1:0-325 GCF_001605985.2 Dendrobium catenatum | reverse complement strand
TGTATATCCTGACGGTATTTCTTTCCCCTTCCTTATGGCCTCTCTTAAGCTCCCCAATTCTTCGCTAGTCATATTTTCTGTCCTCAAATTCCCCCAATCCACTAACTGAGGCACAGATGTAGCAATAAGTTGTGAGCACTCCACCTTCCTGGATAAGGCATCAGCAGCTTTATTCTCCAACCCTGGCTTGTACTGAATCTCGAAATCATAGCCCAATAATTTGGAGAGCCATCTCTGGTGTTCTTCTGTCACCATGCGTTGCTCCAACAAATATTTTAGACTCCTTTGATCAGTCCTCACAAGGAATCTTCTACCCAACAAGTAC
>NW_021440900.1:0-269 GCF_001605985.2 Dendrobium catenatum | reverse complement strand
CATTGTAAAGGAAGGTGTGGCATTCTAATCCAAATAGGAGAATAAAGTCTATCCGTTGAAGAAGAATTACATTTGGGAGACCACTTTTCCATTACTACTATGTGTTCGTTTACAAACCACGGTTCTCCAGAGTGTACAGCTTCCACCATTTCCTTTGAAGAGAATGAGAAAAGAAACCATCCTTTACCTAGTGTGGTAAAATGGAATTGGCCAAATTGTTTCCACTATTTTGTTAACTCCCATGCTACCATATGGGATGGTAAATCCTT
>NW_021440899.1:0-401 GCF_001605985.2 Dendrobium catenatum | reverse complement strand
ATGAAGACGTCTCAAACTCTGGACAGCAGGATCACTCAAGAATGAATTTTGTTTCAGCCATCACGGGAAAGATCTGGCCGGGCTAACAAGTGGAGGGAGGGGCAAGGCTTTGGGCCAGATTTGGGCTCCTAGTTAGGAAGCCAAGGAGGGAAATTCTGAAATGTATTTCAGATTTGGTGAATTAGGAATTAGGATGGAGTTCGAATTTCAAACCCCAAGTAATTAAGGAGAGTAAAGGGGTGGCTGATTTGTGGAGTTATTAAGGTGGTTAGGAGAGAGAGAGGAGGCCATTAAGGGGCCGGCCACATGACTAGGAGAGAGAGCTTGGGTTTAATGCAATGGGGACCACAAACTTAATCACAGATTTTACAAAATCTGAAATAAAATTTCAGATTTCATAA
>NW_021440898.1:0-522 GCF_001605985.2 Dendrobium catenatum | reverse complement strand
TTATTGTTACATCTTGGAATATTCGTGGTGGTAGAGAAATATAAAATTTAGCGTCTTAGCATTGTACGAAAATCCGACACGCAATCAGATAAGGGAAAGGGTGCGTCATTCACTAGAGACATCAAGTTTTTTACATGGAAAACTCCTGAAAAAAGGGGGAAAAACCACGGGGCCTGGCCCAGTATGAATGAATCCAATAGTATTGTAGTTGATTACAAATGAGATCCTTGGGAGAAGGCCTTAGCTTGATGTACATCTTATAGAGTACATTACATAGTGAGAATACAAAGCATCAATGTTGATGTGTTAGTTTGGTCTGAAGGACTGTAGTCGGTGTGCAATGTAAGTCGGAAGGATCGTAGTCGGTGTGCAATGTAAGTCGGAAGGACTGTAGTCGACGGACGACGTAAGTTAGAAGGTCTGTAATTGGCGAGCGACGTAAGTCTGAAGGACCGTAGTCGGCAGACGACGGAGGTTGGAATGACTGTAGTCGGTGGGAGACGTAAGTCTGAAGGACCGTAG
>NW_021440897.1:0-256 GCF_001605985.2 Dendrobium catenatum | reverse complement strand
ATCATCAAAAACATACATGTTATAAGAATATCAATAATAAAAAAAATAAGTTGTAACAATCTTAATAACCATAACTCAAATAGATTAGTAAATCTTTTTACTGGTGTTAGATGATTTATTGTGGCATGCTAGGACATACCTCCCATATTTGCACCTTTTACCATAAAACATATTTAATATGGAGACTAAAATTTTAAAATATATAGTATAACATGCATGTATTTCATTCTTCTTTCCATAAGATGGGACTTAAACC
>NW_021440896.1:0-229 GCF_001605985.2 Dendrobium catenatum | reverse complement strand
GTTTTTTTGATCTATTGATGGAAGAAATTACAGCTCAAGTTCTTGAAATATTACCAAAAAGACGAAGTATATTTTTATAAATTTGAAATTTATTGAATTTACTTCAATCAAATATAAATTTTATATCAATATATTATGATATAACCTTTTTAATAAAATATGTTGTAGCTATTCAGGTAAACATCAAGATTTTGGGTTGGGATATTGAAGAAAAATATGTGATTGGGAG
>NW_021440895.1:0-2504 GCF_001605985.2 Dendrobium catenatum | reverse complement strand
TGAAAGCATTAAAAGTGATGATAGTAGAATTTTTGTCAAAGAAAAACCAAAATATTATTTTATTGAATTATAATATGAGACTTTTAAGGAAATTTTTTTTGGAGAGCATAAGAAATAATTTGTTGAAAAATGTAATAAATTGATAAAAAAAAAGTGTGAAATTAGATTTGCAAAAGATGCTTAAAGATAAGACTTTACATCTATATGTGATTAATATTGAGATTTGGAGAGTTGAAGATATTGCAATGATTTGAGAAACAAATATTTTAGTAGAAATTTTACAATTAAGAGGATGTGGAATGCTTGGAGAAGTCTTTTGATATTGATATTTAAGAACACAAAGATGATTTTCAAAATTGTGCTAAATATAAAATAATCAAATCTATGAATCATACAATGCAGTTATTGGACATAATAATAAAATATTTTTAGAAAAATTATGTCAATTTTTTAGAACTAATTTTATTTCATGCTAGAAAGCCCTATATGAAATGATTTTTGTGTTAAGACAAGTAAAAGTGAAATGTAGAGAAAAAAGATAAATGATCTTAATATGGTTTTTATTAAAAGTGAGATAATATGATAGAGTACTATGACAATTGATTGGATTGTGACTTTGGATGATCAAGTCATTAAGAAGAGTACACGTTTTAGATATATAGTGTCTATTGTTTAGAGTGATGGTGAAATAGATCGAAATATTTTAGTAAAATTCAAGTTGGATGGTTGAAGTAGAGGAATGCATCGGGCCTGTTGCATGATAGAAAATTCCTCCTCAAATATAAGGGAAAATTCTATAAGATAGTGGTGAGACTTGCAATGTTTTATGATGCATAATGTCGGCCATCAAAAGAGAAGCATAATATTAAGTTAAGTGTTGTAGAGATGAGGATGCTCAGGTGGATGAGTGGTTTTACACTTAGAGACAATATACGAAATGTGTATATATGTGAAAATGTTAGAGTAGCTCCAGTGGAAGATAAGATTAGAGAGAGTCGCCTTAGATGGTTTGGTTACATATCATGACCGCCTTTCGATGACCCAGTTAGGAAAGTAGATGTTTTAGATTTTGGTTTATGTTAAGAAAGGTAGAGATATACCTAAAAAGAGTTGGTTAGAAAATATTAGAAATGACATTTCTTTATTAGATTTAAATGAGAGTTTGATTCTTAATAGGATGATGGAGAAAAATGATTCATATAGCCAACCCCTCGTAGTGGGATAAATGCTTGATGTTGTTATTATTGTTGTTATAATGGAGTATTGATAAGTAGCTGTGTGGAGCATAGACTAGTATTAGAAGTAGTTATGGACTGTTCCATGAGTTTTTTTTTTTAATTGTTTTACAATAATGTTTAATATTGATTATATGAGGATATCCTTTTGTATTGATTATAAAGATATTTAAGCTGAAGTTCCTTAAGGTTTTTTTTTTCCAAATGATTTAACTCTAATTAGTAGGACATTTATTGAAGTGCTAGAACAATGAAGAAATTGTTTCGAGGAGAATGACCTTAGAATTACTAAATAAATATTGAATATATGCTATATAATCTTAGCATATTATATCTTTTAATATTATTATTAGAAGATAATATATTGATGTGATGTTTTTACGTATTTTTGATCTGTTATATAAAAGAATGAAAACATTGATGAGATAACTTAAATATTGGTTGTTGGAAATGGAGAAGTTATTTGAGTATTTTATGTGATAAGCAGATTATATGGAGGCTTTAAAATAAATTTTATAAAATCGCAACTATGTTGGTGATGTTATCTGAACCCTAATATTGAGCTATGAAAAGTTCATTGAAATATAAGTTGAGTGTAACATACATGGGAATGATAGTCGCTTCATTTAGTACTTGAATAAAGATTAATCGTCCAACTCTTCATGACGACTTGGGATGGAGATTAGACAAGTGTATAAATTATTCTGTGCAGATACGGATGTCGTCCAGAGGAGAATCAAAACGAGCCACATCATTTTTTTGTTGTGTACCGCAACTATGTACCGTTGTGTATCAGGTGACGTGGTGTGTTCTGATTCGCCTTCGGACGATCCTGTGTCCGCACAGAATAATTTCTCCGTGGAGGATCATTGTCACTCATTGTATGGTGATGTTGGACTGATCCTTTGCAAACATGATGCAGGCAAACTAGAGAGAAAATTCACATAGGAGAACACTAGGGCAAATGAAAACCAAACTTAATTCAATATAGATTGCAAACACACAAACAAATACCAAAACAAACGAAAAAGTCGAACAAATGAAACAAAATTATAAAAAAATTACTATCCTCAGAACAACCGACAAGCGGTTTCCTCACATACAACGAGAAGTAGGAAAAATATGATAAAGTGCTTAGGCTTGCAAACCAAGGGTCCACCACAGCAAAAAGGATCCAACGTCCAACCAAACTCCTCCGACAAATGTCTCCAAATCAGCCAACAAACGTCTCCCAATAGCTCAGGAAGAAGGATACAAGTGGAGTGGAAC
>NW_021440894.1:0-292 GCF_001605985.2 Dendrobium catenatum | reverse complement strand
GTTGGACCCAAACCCAACTTAAAACCCGTTTTGACACCCGTGAATCCAGGTGATCTAGTAATGATTTGTCTCCATCGGGAGTGCTTTTCTCTAGGTACCTACACTAAACTCAGCAAACGAAAGATTGAGAATGTTCCAATTCTAAAGAAAATAAATGATAACGTATATATTGTTGAGCTAACAACTGAATTAAACACTTCGCCCAAGCTTAATGTTGCTAACATCTACCCATATTTGCCCCCGGATTTGGCTCGTGCGACTTCAACCTCGTTGGAATTGAGCTCAACAAATG
>NW_021440893.1:0-1333 GCF_001605985.2 Dendrobium catenatum | reverse complement strand
AATATATATATATTGAAAAATTATTCGACGGCCTTTGCTCTTTCTGGCTAGAATTTTCGACCCAGAAAGTTCAAATCGGACATTTCTTTAGCATTTGGAATCATTTTTCGACTTTCTGGACTCAATTTTGACACTTCTGAAACTTAACAAAGCCATTTTAAGCAATTTTGTGCACTTTGAAATATTTTGGAATGACAAATTGCCTCTAAAAATTCTCCAAAAAATATGAAAATATTTTTGAACTTCTAGAGCTTCGATGTATGAAAATAGGGGGCAACTGATATATTATCAAAAAATTATGTTGATTGGGCACGAATCTTGATGCAAAATCAAGTTGAAAACTTCAAAAATTAAATTGAAAACCATCTAAACTTTGATTTCATCAAACTTATAGTTGAATTTAATGACTCAAAAATAAGAACCAAACGACACCAAATTCAACTCAATCTGAGCCCAAATGAGTCCAAATCAATGACCTAAAGAATATTCAGAAGGTTCAAAATATAATTTGGATTACCAAACAGTCTCCAAATGTGACATGCTTATAGTCGAATTGAGCTGCTCAACGATACAAATCCAATGAGCCCAATATCTCAAAATTCTAATATCCTTAAGACATTCAAATGTCTAATAAATGATCTATGATCAAGGGAATCAACATCGGCCATCAATTCAAACTATTCTCAATTTAACACTTAATTTCCTCTTATTTAGTAGTCATGTCACTCTCAAAAAACTATAAATAGACTCATCATTTATCATAGAAGAAGGCCCAAGCAAGAAGAGAAGAAAGAAATAGGAGAGAATGAAGAAACTCCTACTTGACCACCGCCAGACTTATGTCCGTCGTCAGATTTCTACCCAAAACCAGACTTCTGCCCGTAATCGGATTTCTTCCCGACATCAAACTTATGCCCATCGTCGGACTTCTACCTGACGCCAAACTTGCACCCGTCGTCGGATTTCTACTTGACGTCGGACTTTCGCCCGTCGCCGGATTTCTACCCGACTCCAGACTTATGCCCGTCGCCGGAATTCTTATTGTCGTCGGTCTTCTGCCCATCATAAGACTTATACTTGTCTCCGTACTTTCATCGGACTTCTACCTGACGCCAAACTTCAACTCTTTGCTAGATTTCTACCTAACGTCAGACTTCTGCCCGTCGCCGGACTTTTGCCTGTCGCCTGAATTTCATTGAACTTCTACCCGATGCCAAACTTCCACCTGTCGCCGGATTTCTATTTGATGCCAGACTTCTACCCGTCGTCGGGTTTTTGTCGGACATCTACCCAGAATTTTCCCTATTCAGGGTTTTTCCATGTAAAAAATTTG
>NW_021440892.1:0-327 GCF_001605985.2 Dendrobium catenatum | reverse complement strand
TGTATTCTGATTCTGATTCTGATTCTGTTCTGTTCTGTTCTGATGTGATCTGACTCTGATTTTCGTACGATTCTGTCTGTTCTGATATGATCTGTTTTCTGGTTTCTGTACGTTTTGTCAGTTCTGAGGTGATGTATTTCTGTTCTGTTCTGATTTGATCTGATCTGCACGATTCTGATTCTGTTCTGATTTGTTATACGATTCTGTTCCGATTTCTGTACGAATTTCTGTTTGATGTGTTTGATGTGGAATCTGAGGATTTTGATTGGAGGTTTGTTGCCTTGCTAAGCTGTTGTAGCTCATCCTTGTTTTCTGCGTGGTTTTCAG
>NW_021440891.1:0-777 GCF_001605985.2 Dendrobium catenatum | reverse complement strand
CCCTTGGAATCCCTCTCTAACCACGTTCTCCCTCTCTGTAATTCTTACTGAAAAAGATGAGATTAACACCTAAAAATAGGCTCCAAAATCCCTCTGATTTCAAAAGTAGCCATTAATGTTCGTACAGTACGATTCAACATCGTACAATATGATCTTCATAAACAAACTTCTTCCTGGTACGATGATATACGAATAGTTATAAAAGGATTTGTACTGTTCGATATAATATAATACAGTACGATCAACAAAATACTATTCGTACAGGATGATGGTCTGGATGATCAGATGTCGTCTCTGTTCATCGTATGGTATGATTACTATCATATAGTACGATGCGACAAAAACCAAGAGATCGTCCAGGATAATATTCGGGTTGATCACACTTTGTCTCTGTTCATCGTATTGTATGATCTTGTTCGTACAGTACGATGTTCAAAATATAATTAGGCCTAGATTTCATGCGCTAATCACGGGTTAATTTAAGTAAGTATTTAAAATAAATTGTACAGTACGAAATGTTCGTACAGTATGAACGGCGCAAAATCACTTACTTAAACTAAACTACGGCTAGGGTTTTGGATCTGAACATATCGTACACTACAAATATATTCGTATAGTATGATCTATTCACAGAATCGTCCACATAGCTCAGATCGTATGGTATGAATTAAAATCGTACAGTATGATCTCCAGAGAATAAATTCTATTACATTTTACATTTAAAAACAAACTCTCCTCTTTTGTGTGTGCATGGTTGCTCATACTCTTATGCATTTT
>NW_021440890.1:0-286 GCF_001605985.2 Dendrobium catenatum | reverse complement strand
ACACTGAAGGGACTGTATCAACTCGCCGAATCGTACTAACTGTCTGCTCCGTCTCGACAGGCTCATCCATCTGCCGACATCTCCAAATCCATCTACTACGACGGGACCCGGTAGGAACATCTAACTGAGTGGAAGGGGCAACGACAACTGACTCAAGCTGGGATCGGACAGGCTCTAACTGTGGGCGACGTCCATAACGGCGAGGGCGTCGTCCAACTGCAGGGGCACCTGCCTGAGGTCTATCAGTGGGAACAACTCTGGTCTGCTGTCGTGGTGGCTGTCCTCT
>NW_021440889.1:0-403 GCF_001605985.2 Dendrobium catenatum | reverse complement strand
CGTCTCTCCGTAAGTGCCACTCCATCTGTATCCTTCTGGATGTGAATCAATGTAGGAATTGCAATTGGAAACAAAAATGAAAATTATTCAAAGCTTTGTCAACACAAATTTTATTACCAACAAAATAAGGGAATAAATCGTTCTAGATCATTAACTTGCTTAGGCGAAGTCTTGCGTTGAGATAACCAAACAATTCATAACATTCAAAGATAAAAAGAAATACTTAAATGCTCGTCACAAAAATCCCACAATTAATAATAAAGAAGTTCACCTTGAGTACCCTTTTCTCTCTCTCTCGTTCACTCTTGAGTTTTAGCGGAGGAGAAAGAACCATGCGAGGATGAGGAGCACCACTACGATGAAAGTGACGAAAGACTTTGTTACCGGAGAGGTATTCACCGGA
>NW_021440888.1:0-215 GCF_001605985.2 Dendrobium catenatum | reverse complement strand
CCCTACCTAACCTCCACAAGACCTTGCCTTGCCGAAGTCGAATCTCCAGCTTAGAGCCAACGTCCACCTCGCCTCTCCATCCCGACGTCGCTCCTTCGAACGATCTGTCCTGCCTGTGGCATTCAGCAGTGTTTTAAATTTACTTTTATTGTTTGCTTATGCTAATGATTTTTTTTTGTTTGTTTTTGTGTTCTGTGCAAGTCTCTGCATTTTGA
>NW_021440887.1:0-286 GCF_001605985.2 Dendrobium catenatum | reverse complement strand
TCATTTGTTGTAAGCAGTAATTTCCTGAATATTCAAAAGGGATCCTGGGATGCTAATTAGCTTGGACTGTTATCTATTTGGCATCCTCCTCCTCCCGGGTGGATCAAGATAAATGTGGATGCTGCTCTTAAAAGTAATAACATGGCTGGTATTGGTGGAGTAGCTAGAGATGATCAAGGCAGATTTCCGGTGGCTTTCGGTGAGAAGTGTTGGCATTGGGACATCTCTCAATTGGAACTATTGGCTGTTGTATACTTGAAAAAACTGGTGAAAGATTGGATGTTTG
>NW_021440886.1:0-239 GCF_001605985.2 Dendrobium catenatum | reverse complement strand
TCAGATGCCCAAGGGGCTACCACCTGTCAGATCTAGATCGAGAGCATGCTATTGTGTTGAAGGCGGGGGTAGCACCCATCAGCGTGCGACCCTACAGATATCCTCATGCTCAGAAAGAAGAGATTGAAAGGCTTGTAGCAGAGATGTTGGGGGCTCAGGTGATCCAGCCCAGTGTGAGCCCATTTTCCAGTCCGGTACTCTCAGTGAAGAAGAAAGACGGTAGTTGGAGATTCTGTGTA
>NW_021440885.1:0-454 GCF_001605985.2 Dendrobium catenatum | reverse complement strand
TTAAATGTTATTTTTGCTGCATCATGTAAAATTTTGTGAAACATGAATCTTGATGTAATCTTTGAATTAAAGCTTCATAAATTAAGTTTAGAATCATCTCAACTTTGATTTTAGCAAATTTATAGTTAAACTAAAATTTCAATGAGGCAAACACAAAGACATAAAAAATATTTTGATTCGAGTTCAAATGAGCTCAAATAAAACACTTGAAGTGCATTTGGGAACTTCATAATGCTATTTAAGCGATTAAACAATCTCCAATTCTTGCATGGTTATTGGTAAAATGAGCATCTTGCTAAGAGAAATAGAATGAGTCTAAAAAATTACTCAATTATCATGTCATCAAGAAATTTAAATACCTATAGCATTATTTATGATCAAGAGAATCAGCATAAGCCATCAGATTGAGTATTTTAGAATTTTGGCTATAATTACATAAATGAAACTCCAAAAA
>NW_021440884.1:0-213 GCF_001605985.2 Dendrobium catenatum | reverse complement strand
TGCAATAAATAAATCTTTGCTTCCTTACTTGAGAGCCCTTCACATATTTTATGATCTATCTAATTTTTTAGATTGAACCATCAATCTCCTTCAAGCCCTTATGAATTATAAGATTAATAATATGTGCAGTACACCGGACATGAAAAATCACCTTCACATGGCATACCACTACGTAAATTCAACTAATTTCTGAAGAACTCTATGGAAACATTG
>NW_021440883.1:0-390 GCF_001605985.2 Dendrobium catenatum | reverse complement strand
AAGCTTGGATTCCAAAGAGGAAAGGAAGCCCTTTTGGGAAGTACTCCTTTTTCCATTTGGAAATCTAAATTTGGACCACACTTTCTCTATACCCAAAGAGGAAAGAGTGGCCTTCCCCTTAAAAGGGAAGTGCCCTCTTATCCATTTGGATAGTTCACCACGAAGAATCCAAGGAGTTTAAGGAAAAGGAGTCCAAAGAAGAACAAGATTGAAGACTTGAGGATTGAGAGTATCCCACTCAAAACTACTTGCGTCATTACTAGGTTTAGTATCCGGGTTGTTGTCAGTGGTGCCCGGCCACTTTACTTTCTGCAAAACTCTGGTTTATAATAAGCAAGACAACTTTGCCTATGGACATTTATGTTGAGTCTAGTAATTAGGTTGTTAAGC
>NW_021440882.1:0-408 GCF_001605985.2 Dendrobium catenatum | reverse complement strand
CTTTGGAATAGATGCGGTTCCTTGAGAAAAGGCTAAGTCCTCCCTTACCTGGTCCTCAATCAGTTGCTTAATGTCTTTCTGAGGCAGAGTTGAAGGAACATGGGGAACTGTAGGTGCTACTGGAGATGCCTCTGATAGGCAAGGAGGAATCACTGGTGTTGACTCGGGAGACTTGGGACTAGACTCTGTCTTTTTAACCCTTTCCACAATCTCTCGAGCCGTTTGTTGAATCTTAAGCGAATCCTTCTTTGACTTGTCAAATCTTTCTTGCGTTTCTTTGACTTATGACATCATAGTTGTCAACTGATTCTCCAAATCTTTAATATGCTCCTCACCCCTAGCCCTTACGGACTCATCTGAATCGGACCCGACAACCTGTGGATCATCATCTATAGCAAGCCGGCGTCT
>NW_021440881.1:0-265 GCF_001605985.2 Dendrobium catenatum | reverse complement strand
TATATATAATTTAAACAATTTTTTTCCCTGAAAATTTTTCATGCCCCGCATACATTGATTTTTTCCCTGGTTCATATGTCGCTCTTGCATGACTGCTCTCGCACATCATCCTTGATAGATCATCTGATGGATCGTTATCTCTCATGCTCCTTAGTAGAATCAAATAAGTTGTAGTCAATGAATAAAGAAGCCTCAAGCCTAAAATACAACTCATCACAATCATCGAGTACGTGCTACATCGAATTTGCACTTTCCCCATGCTGAT